>NC_141617.1:50818046-51073046 GCF_047967505.1 Dipteris shenzhenensis
GAAACTCAAGGCCTTTGCCCAAGAAAGAGAGCTCTTTGTCTCCATGAAAAAGCGAACTACGTGTTAAAGGCCAAGCAATAACAGTTCAAGAGTAATTTGACCCTCTCCAGGCGAGCAGCTGATCCACAAACTCAAAATCTAGTACCTCATCATCCTATTAGATTGGACAAGACATCCCAACCAATCTTGCTCCTTGTGATCTTAAAACATATACCAGAACCTTTGCTACAAAGAGGAACACGAAGGGGACTTTGAAGAACCATCCATAATAAAGAGATTGCATCCGTTGATTAGCTTTCAAAATGCAGCTGCCTCAAGTTGCTTGCATAAAGAGCTCAAAGTCACTAAGAAACCCAATCTCCTCATAATACGGTATAGGAAACCCAAGTCACCCTATCATATGCCTTCTCGAAATCCAAGAGGTGGATCACAAGAGGCTGAGACTTCTATCACGGCCTCCTGAAATTAAGAATGTTGTTCAAAATGCTGCACTCTTTAACAAAAACCGTCTACACATTGTGGATGAGGCTCGCTCAAGTTATCCCAAAGGTCAAAGAAAAGAGTCACATGAGCCATCATTTGTACAATGGTCGATAGGTCGATAAAGGTCTCTACTTTAACATTGAGTGGGATCCCTCTAATATTGACTATGAAGCCTTTAAAAGAGGTCCCTTTTAAAAGTAGCCTCGGACAATTTCAATAAAAACCCTTCTACACCTTCAAATGGGTTGATAGCTGCTCTTCTTGAAATTGACCATTTTAAACTTTGTTTTGAGATGTAATAAAGATTGACAATTAGCTTGCCACATCTAGTGCTTCCCCTACATTGACCACTTGATTTTATGGAGGTAAACCATTAAGATTATGACTTCCAGTACTCATACATCCATTAATTAATTGATATTTTCTTTATTTAGGGAGGCTCTTTTGCAGCTACAAGCCCTTGAGAAGGCTTTGGGTTCCGTTAACTCCATAAGTTACCTCTTTAAAACCTAATTCATCATGACCTTTGCACCTATTAAGAATATCCTAACTTGAAAGACATTATGCTGAAACTTGAAATAATTAGTTGTGCCATACGGACCTCTGAACGGACATCTAATACAGTCACAAGGCCATTCTACAAAAAAAGATGATGCAAAGAGTGTCTCTTAGCATCGTTCACATCCTTTAGGCAAGAAAACAGCATCATTGACCTTCAATTCACAAGGATGCTTCTGCAAGGCCCTCACACAAAACAACAAGATGCTACATGCATACAATAATGTGTCCTTAACATCATAAACAGCAGTACCTTGTTGCCATTAAGGCATGACAATAGTATCATTGCCCTTCAACTCATAAGGATGCTTTTGCAAGGCCATCACACAAAACAACAAGATGCTACGTGCATACATTATTGTGTCTTCAACATTATAAAACATTAATAACTCATTGCCATTACATCATTCAACTTACATCCTTCATTCGACATACAAGGATGTAACAATACAATTCATCAAAATGCTTGTTTGGCCAAACATTTCAATTGCATATCCACATAGAACTTCAAATTTTGTCCACACAAAACACCAAATGTTTAAAAGATAGTATACTGTTGCACCATTTTCCTTCATCCCAAAGATACTATCCTACGAAAATATATCCTCGACAAAATACTCAGCCATGACCTTTACTCTGAATGAATGCAGATGGTTACAATAGCACACATTGATGCAAATCATCGGTGAGAGAAACTTCACAGCAGGCTCACTTATGCTCTTTACTTTGTAATTGGGACTCAGACTGTTGCTGTCTTTTAGGAGACGCCAATCCAGACAATGGAGCATAGTAATTTCCCCCTTTATTAGAAGCAGGCTGTAAGAACACACACATCAGGACAACTTATTACCAGACCTGAGCAGTAATGTTAAGTCCAAACAGAAATAATGCTGTCTTGCACAAGACAAATGTAAAGCAGTTACAAAGACAGCAAAATACTTAACCTGTTGCTGAGACTGAGTTTTCAATCCAAAGCCAAAGGGATTGCTTGGCTGACGCTGTTGGGAGGTGTCATGAAGGAACTTGCATCGTGCACCATATCGGCAGCTACAAGTAACAACAGACATTGGGTAAGAAAATGCCGATCATTACATCACATGAACTAAGATTTTGGATCCAGCTGATCCTGTACACAAAATTTACAGTGCACAGGTACTACTGGTATGATTCAAAAACTACCAAAAGATGAAATACTTGCACATATGCATCATTAAATATTGAACTACATCAGAAATTACTGCAGAATCATTGCTCTTCCTTCCATCCTGCCCCAACTGCGTGCCTTTTGTCCTCCGCTCAGCCTGTGAACCCAACGTCACCTTTCTTTCCAAACCAACCCTACCTTAGTCTACTCATCACCATCTACCTCTCTTTCAACTGTCCCCTGCCTGTGCCCTTCCATAGCCCCTGCTTCACGTTGCCTCTCCTTCACCCTCCCCTTCCACTCCTAGCTGAATCTTTAGCAATCACCAGACCCCTGGTCATCTTGCATGTTTGGCTGTGCATCTTCCTGCCAACTGCTGCTCCTCCTCCACTTGTTTTTCGCTACTACAAAGGATAAGAAAGGGGAGACACTATTTCCACTGTCTCTAAAATCCATAGAAGAGAACAGGGTGGTGTATAGAGCCATGAAGTTTCTTAGCACATAAGAAATAAGTTACAGATCATTCAGATGCTTTTTAAAGCTCTTTGCCGTAATTAAAATGCACCCCAGCTGCCCTTCTGGTACTTTTGGCTCATTCCGTGACTCCAGGCCTCCTGCTCCAGCCAGGTCAGCCCTTCTTGCACTTTCACAGATCCAACACCATCTGCTTTGTCCTCCCGGCAATTCTCCGTGCGGTTCTCCTCGACCCCTGCGAGTCGCTCGCACTACTACCTCTGATTTCACTACTGCCAATTACTATTTACAGCTCGCATTCCTTGGTGACTGCCCTTCAGTGCAGCCCCCTCCCACGTTATTGCTCCTTGCTTCCCCTCTTTTCCAATCTCCTTATGTAGCTGAACCAGCCTACAGCATGCTAGTTTAACCCTATTTCACAGACTATACATGCAGAAATGACGACAGCTAACAGTAAATGGATAGGACAGAAAGTAAACAATTGAATCCATGTGCATAATCTTCAAAGTACCTAGAATCATGTGTAGAATCCACAGCTTGTGATGGGCTGCACAACCAACATGCTAGGAAGGGCAGGGGCAGTCCTAGTATAGGAGGGCAAGTCCTAGTTCAGTTCAGTTCAAAGAGCAGTGAGCATAAGATTGCATTTCAAGAATGGATGTATGAGATGAGATGAGTATAAAGTACAGAAAATCCCCCTTGCATACGCATACGCCTGGGCAAAAATACCACAATGCTTATGGGATAGCCATCCTAGGATGCCATGTGGCAACATTAGGCTTCCTCACTAAAATACTACTTATTTATAAGGCCACTT
Source organism: Dipteris shenzhenensis (assembly GCF_047967505.1). Taxonomy (NCBI): domain Eukaryota; kingdom Viridiplantae; phylum Streptophyta; class Polypodiopsida; order Gleicheniales; family Dipteridaceae; genus Dipteris; species Dipteris shenzhenensis. The sequence continues at coordinate 50,821,523 of NC_141617.1, forward strand.
AGATGCTGAATAGAATAGAAATTACTAAGTAAATTTGACCTTTGTTACAGTTCACCCTCCCAAAGAAAATTTGCCGTCAAATTTGTAAGGGAGTAATTACAACTATAGAATGGAAAAGAGTGGATCATATCTGGGCATAGCATGTAGGTAGCAATAAGTCCAGTCTACTTCTGTCCAGAACAATGAACCACCACTGGGTGGCTCCTGGACACTCGGTGGCTCCTGGACACTCCAAGTCTCCATAGCCTTTGGGAGAAACTGTCATTGCTGCCCTCATAGAACCAGGAACAGCTGCCTAAACGACATCCAATGTGCACTAATTTATTTGAAACAACTTTACCTCCGTCTAAGCTCTCACCAAGTACACTTACAGCATTTATTGCATCTACTTGAGCAAGTCCATTTGAACACTCTGTGATAAACCCTTGGGAAGCTCCAATCATGGATATCAGATATTTGAGTGGAAACCTTGACAATAAAGATACATGAAAAGTTGCATGGATAGTTTTACACTAGAGTTCACTTGCAAAACCGATCTGTAGATGATGTCGACGAAACAGGCAATTCTAAGAGCTCAGCACTCCAAGAGTGAGGAGCACGAAAGAATAGCCAGCCATATCTCAAACGGAACACAGAAGGTTCCCTAATGCTGCATACAAATGTCCTGCAGTGACATGAGCATCACAGATGCTTCCATAGTTGCATCATGAACACGTCGACATTCATTGTCCTCCACATTCTGCCATGATGTTGCAATGGTTGGCACAGCATCAGCAAGAATAATGCAGCCAAGGATATCCAGGACAAACTCACAGTGCATAAGTTTAAAGGGGACACTCGCACTCCCAATGAGTTGGAGGAGTGGCTCACAAAGCTGGAAGACTATTTCCGCTTCTACCCCAAGTTTGAGGAGGAGTGCATCATTTTTGCAGGTATGCATATGCAGGACTATGCCCACACATGGTGGAGATACATGAGGGATTCGCCTCAGAGACCAACCACTTGGAGGGGTTTCAAAGAATTGATGGTCACTACATTTGTATCTCCACTTGTATTGGATCAATACTTGGCTGAATTTTATACCTTGTCACAGACCGGTACGGTTCAAGAGTACTTGCAGCGCTTTTGGAGGCTTTCCATGTTTGTGCAAGACATATCTGAAAAGGAAAAGCTGTTGTGTTTCATCCATGGCTTCAATTCTTCTCTCGCTGCAGATGTGAAGGCACAGCAGCTCCTAAATTGCAGGTCATTCCAGCAAGGCAGTTAGCCAGAGAGCTCAAGAGGGGCAGTGCATTAAATGTGTCAGTAACTAAGGAGGGTGGCATCAGCTTTATGCTAAAGCCAGCAAATTTTGAGGTTGCATCAGCTTTATGCTAAAGCCAGCAAATGCACTTTCATGGCACAAGAGGTTGAGTATCTTGGTCACATTGTGAGCAAGGATGGCATTGGAGTGGATCTTGCAAAGGTGAAATGCATTGAGGATTGGCCGCAGCCACGCAACCCTACTCAATTGAGAGGATTTCTAGGTCTTGCTTCCTTCTACAAGCGCTTTATTCGCAAGTTTGCCAAGAGGGCAGCCCCTCTAACAGACCTTTTGAAGAAGGATGCTTTTATGTGGTCTACAAATGCACAGCGCAGCTTTGAAGACCTGAAATTCGCCCTCACTCATGCTCCTGTGTTGGTATGCCCTGATTTTTCACGTACTTTCATTTTGGAGGCAGATGCCATTGGCAAAGGATTAGGGGATGTGCTAAGGCAGGAACATGGGGTAATTGCTTTTGAAAGCAGGAAATTGGGTGCCAAGAAACTGGATTATCATGTGTATGATCAGGAGATGTTGGCTATCCTCCATGCTTTTGAAAAATGGCACCACTACCTGTACGGTAGCAAAATCAAGGTTAAGACAGATCACAGGACACTTAGGTATTTTCTTACGCAACCCAACTTGTCAATGAAGCAGAACAGGTGGCTGGCTAAGGTTCAGCCTTATGATTTCGACATTGAGTACAGGAAAGGGAAAGAAAATATGGTTGCAGATGCCTGATCCCGTATGTGGGCATGCAGTTTGTTGCCATTTCTACCATCTACCAGGAGTCGATTCATGATATTCAGGAAGAATACATGCAGGATTCTAAGGCAGCTTCCATATTCGTGGAGTTACAGAGGCCATCGAGCCAGGGGCATGCTGAATTTAAGCTGCATAATGGGCTGTTGTGGTGCAAGGACAGAATTTATTTGGTACCAGATTCAAAGTACCGACTGCTGGTCTTACAGGAAATGCACTCATCTCCTATGGCAAGACATGTGAGTGTTATTAAGACATATGAAAAGGTCAAACAGAGCTTTATCTGGGATGGCTTGTGGTAGGATGTAGTTAAATTTGTCAGTGAATGTTTGCCCTACCAGCAGAATAAAGTGGACAGCTGGTTACCCACGGGTCTCTTGCAGCCATTACCTATTCCAGAAGGCAAATGGACTCACATTGCTATGGATTTCATCATAGGGTTGCCTTCCACAGAGTGGGGATGGGATAGCATTTTTGTGGTGGTTGACAGAATGACTAAGACCCGTTATTCAGCATCACAGGTTGCTTGGCAGTTCATCGAGCATGTTTTTAAGCATCATGACTTCCCTCGGGAGATTGTCAGCGACAGAGATGCAAAATTTATGGGTCACTTTTAGCAGGATTTATTTACAGCAGTGGGTACTTCTCTTACACCTAGCACTGCTTATCACCCTGAGACGGATGGACAGTCAAAAAGGGTGAACAAATGGCTGGAGGAGTATTTGAGGCATTTCTGTCATGACACACAGAAGTCTTGGGATAAGTGGTTGGCACTTGCTCAGTTTTGTTACAATAGTACCAAGCACATCTCTATTGGCATGAGCCCATTCGAGGCTATGTATGGATGCACAATGGGTATGCCATCTTTAGTTGCAGACATGGCTGTGAAAAATCAACAAGCAAGAAATGACTTGAAGAGTATGGATGCCCTTCTGCAATTGGCTAAAAAGAATATGCAGGATGCCCAAGCCAAGCAGAAGAAGTATGCAGATGAACACAGGATGTATCTATCTTTTGAAGAAGGGGATTATGTGCACTTACGCCTCCATAAGAACCGTTATGCCTCGCTGAAAGGTAACACCAACACGAAGCTTGCTCACACGTATTACGGTCCCTACAGGATCATCCGCAAAGTTGGCGAGGTGGCGTATGAGTTGGAGCTACCCAAGACCTCCAGGATTCATAATGTTTTCCATGTGTCCTTGCTGAAGCCACATGTCAGACAGCATAAACCTAGATGAATCCGAGAACACATGTCGGACAGCATGTCCAAGTCCTTCCTGAGCTACCACCTATGGATGAGGAGGGCCACATACTCTATGTTCCAAAGCGCATCATGGGTTTCAGGGATCACGTACTCCAAAACAAAGTCTACAGAGTATCTTATCAAGTGGCAAGGACTCCCTGAGGATGAGAGCTCATGGAAGCCAGAGAGCATTGTCCAGGACAACCCCTATCTCCTACCGGGCTGGCTATTATTTGCTGTTTGCTGCACCTATTTAACAGCCCACATATGAAATTTTGAGGGCAAAATTCTATGGGAAGGGATGGCTGTAATGAAGGGGAAAAAGAGGCCAAGTTAGGGGCCCTTTAGATGGAAAATGTGGAGGGACTATATAAGTCTCCATCCACCCCCTACTATTTACCTTTTTTGATGTGACATCTAATCCTATCTACTCTCCCCCCTCCTCCCTGCTTCCTGCTGCCTATCTCTATCCCTCTATTCCCTCATCCTTCTCTCTCTTCCTCTCTCCTTCCCCTTCTCCCCTCTTCTCCTCCCTTCCCTCTCAGCATATGGTCTATGACCCATCGGAGGCCAATCTAGTAATAGTAGACTTGGGAAATTTGATGGAATTTGGTAGCTCATAATCTCAACCAGATGGGATCCATCACATGGGCTCCTCCTCCTCATCTTGTCACCCCCTAGGTGACTGATCCAAACACCATAGCATGAATGCAGTCATAAAAAGGTGTTGGAGGTGGTCTCCATTGTGGATGGTGCCATAGGATAACAGCCTATTACCATGGCAAAGATGTCAAAGATGGGATGCATGTATATATGATAGAGAATGTCTTTAGCTCTGTGAGGTTTGAACCTTGCATGATTTGTGATTTAGTCACTGGAGTGTGAAGTCGTGTTAAAGAACACAGACAAAGATGCTGGCAAGTGTACTGCTTTGAATGAGATCAATGATTCACTCTGATGAAGGCTTTTTGGTAAGACTTGGAGGTGCCTCTCATCAAATTCTCCTAGAAACTTCCTGTTTTCTTGGGTAAAACTGAATGGTTTGTTTTTTTGGATTTCTGAAAACAAAATACAATCAGAACAATAGAATGCATAAGAACTTTAGGTTGTGAATAAATGCATAAGAACTTTAGGTGCATGATTGTGACTCACCACGGGAATCATGTTGCCTGAAACACCTGCCTTGAAGAATTATACTCTTATTTTTGTGTTGCTTTGCTTGCTAAGTATGTCTTCCTTTTGTTTTTCAAAAAAAAATTGTTACCTCTTTTTTCTTCTCTTTCATTTTCTTTGTAGTATTTTGGACAACAAAAAATCTAAATTTGTATGATTGGATAGATTCTAGTTTTACAAAGCTATATCTTATTTTTGTGTTGGAATGTCATGGTCTCCGTGCCATAATCAAAGACTGATTGGGCACGATAGTGCCAAGGCTGTCTGAAAATGATGTTGACGCCTTCATTAGGTCCCACCATAAAATGGACACGCCCCATATAATTCATGATATGGAGAGGATGAAACCAATGTTCCATTGGTTGGAGAGGGTTAGGACTTTAATGTGGGGGCAAACCAATGTTCCTTTGGTTTGGAAGCATTAGACTTCAATGAGGAGCCACGTGGCAATTCCCCATGCAAGCCTGCCTTTCTGTTACCCTTCTCCCAAAACAAATAAGGTGATTGTATGGAATTTGAGCTTTGTTTTGGCACGTTTTCCAAGGCAGGTTGCTGACGCACATTCCAAGGCGCTTTCTCCTTGGTGTACGAACTTCTTCTCCTTGCTATACGGACCTTTCTACAAGCTGTATGGCTGATTTCTGCTGTATTTCATCCCGTTTTTGCTGCTGGCATGCATCCCCAAGGCAGATCTCCTGCACCAGAACTGATGGCGTGCAGTCTAGGACCTGATTTCCAGTTGGTACAGCATGTTTTCTTGATTGGATGACCCATTCGGAAGCTGTACAGGCTGTTCTGCACCTCCAGAGATCCTGTTGCAGATGTTTTAGCCTTTCTCTCCTATTTCTGGCTTCTACACCCGTGAGCCTTGCTCTTCCCTCTCTTTTCAGCTCTCAGAACCTGTATCCTCACTTTCTCTCTCTTTTCCCCTTGATTGGAAGCCATCTCTACACCCCTAGGGGCGTGGACAGAGGATAGGTGCAAGATAGAGCTTGCCCCTCTGCCATGGACAGCGGGTATGGATATTCTGACTTCCTTTTGGAGTTCATTTGTCCTTTATGAAGTTTATTATTGCTCTTTTGTTGTTGGAAGCCCCCTCTTGGCCATTCAGGCTGTGAATGGACAGTCAGTTACAGAGGGTGTAACCAGATTAGAGCCAGAGGGGGAATGTGTGGAATTCTTCCTGTATTGAGGTCATTTTCTCAGTGTGAGAACTGTATTGATGCATTGCCTCCCTGAGAGGGATTGTGGGACAGGTGGAGCAAGCTTTACAGAGGGGAAACCACGACTTAGTTTGGTTGGAGAAGGATCACCAAAAGGATTTGGATTTGGGAAAGGAATTGCACCACTAGCTCTGAGTGAGCCACAGGTTGAATGACTGACCTTCTATCTTCCCTCTTGTTCATTCAATCATGCTCTTTCGTGCTCTCAGTGTGTTCATGCTGTCAAAAATTACTTTCTCGATCAGATTTAGTTTTTGGCCAGAAGTTCTGTGTCGAGGAACCAGACCCAATGTCTGCCCCTCCTAATCCTCTAAGTCGTTGCTAGTTTCTACGTCCTTGCTGGAAATGCTGCCTCTATATGTAAAGGATGATTTCACTGTGCCTTTTTTTATTGCAATTCCCTTAGGACATGTACTTCGTGCTATATAACTTGCAATCTGATATCTGAACAGATTCTGCTAGCTGTATGAGGTTGAAATCTGCTCAGAACAGGAGATCTTACCTCTTCATAGGCCCCTCTTGCAAAATTTGTTAGCCCTAGATGATCAGACCACACAAGGACAATGATTTGCACATGGAGATCTGTTTTTTAAAGACAACTGAACTGTGACATCTGCCGTGTATGAAGAAATGAAGGAGTCTTGATCAAGGATATTACAAAGGAGTCTTGGTTGAGAATTTGTGGCAACAGGAGCACAGGGTTCAAGTCAAGGCCCAAACTATGTGGTGCATTCTGAACAAGTCCTGAAAGCACATCACAAAATCAAACCTGGTGGGGGAGGTGTCTTTGTTCACACATCATGCAGTATCGATGTTTATTTTCTCTAGACCCTGAATTATTAAGGAATTTTATCTCTATGGGATCCTCTGCGTTCTTCTAAGAAAATTATTGCAGACACAGCTTGTGTCTCTGAACAAGTCGTGAAAGCACGTCATGTAATCAAACCCGGTAGGTGAGGTGTCCTTATTCACACATCATGCAGTATCGATGTTGTTTGTCCACTTATTTTCTCTAGGCCCTAACTTGTGTGTATTTTACATGTACAAATTTCAGAGTTTGATTTCAGTTCTATAGTGGTGTTACAATTAGGCTTGTTCGATGCTTATGCAAGCACACTCCTGACATTAAAAGACCAAAGCTTTGTTTGGTGCGCTGCATTTTGGCACCATTAGAATCCTTGTAAGATCCGGGACTATCTTGTCCTAACATGGACAATCCTGGCAATACCCAGGCCAATACTCATTTTGTGTGCATGGTTGACAGTTACACAACTCATGTGGAGGGTGATATCTGTAAGCTTCATAGCCTCTTATTGGGACTAGTACTTTTTAACTGAAGCTTTGTATAAAGACTATGCTTTTCCCTGGACGTCACATCAGGAAGACTAAACTTCGTTTTTCCTTAGACATTACATCATTTAGGAACAGTGGGTCTTCATTGTTTAAAAGGAAAATGGTCAGGTGACCTTGTACCATTAAAGACTGTCCAAAGCTTCATAAGATCATCTTTCTCATCAATTATTGCAAATGTAATCATTGGTTCTCTCTTTTTTATTTTAGTAGAAGCATTCATCTATTATAAGTCCCCTTGAAACACTCGACACACGTTCCAAATCAAAAACTGTTATTAGGTATTCGCGTATGGGATTAAGGAGCTGCCGCATACGCGTCTTACAAGCATAGTTAATGAATCCTTAAGCATTATCTCGATCGCTTAGGCCTGCTATTCAAACGGCTCTGACATCGATCAGTCGCTTAAATAGCATCTTCTTAAGTACGCATAACTCTTGATATTCCCTAGCCACTGAAGGACGTGGTTAAAGTGATTACTCAATTAGTAAACTACGAGCCAAAAAACGAAAAGACTTTCCTTTACAAGTAGCAACAGGCGACCATGTCAAAGAAAAGAGAAGCGATCCAAGTTGAAAAGTGGCACCAAAAGCATGCCTGCCTCGTTGGAAGTCTCGGCAAACTTGCGGTACGCGGCTCATCTCTTCAGCTCTGGTAATAGAGTATCAAATGGAGACCAGCAGAACCTCTTGGACAATCCAGCGTGCGTCTAACTAGATGCGGGGAGGCAGCTGTTATGTTGAGGAAGTGAATGACGAGTGTATGTTTGAGGGAGACGGCCGATGATTTTGAACTCGAGAAGCAATGATGTTGAAATTTTAAGTGCACAATAACAGCAAGAGTACCTAATCAACTCTGAAGTGGAGTTTCAATAGTATTAATACTCGAGCGATATTATAACTGCAACAAAACTTCAAAAAGTTTCATGAATACAAAGGAGGCGTCCTTTGATATTCCAAAAATGGTCATGTATGTGTCCAGATTGAGGAGTCCTCGAGAAGTATGTTGGAAGAATAGGTTGTGCTTGAAAGATTTTAATGCGTGCCAAAAAGAACTAATGATTTGAGCATGCAAAAAGGAGTTAATTGTTTAAAAATTCAGTATTCCTACAAAGCTAGACTTAACATTAGTTCAAAAGTGGAAGTCATGTCCATGTATCAAAAATGGACTTCTATGCAAATACTCTAGACTATGTCCCTATTTTTGAGATAGTAGTATGTTTTTGTAGATAACAGATTTCCACGGAGGTTGTTGTAGCCATGTATCAAGTCACTTGTGTTGAGTCTTTTATGAATTTTTCTTCAAGTGTATCTGCCTTGCTCTTTCTGTCCATTGTCGCTAGGACTTTTGCTTTGAAATCCTTGTGGAATGGCTTGTACCTGTTGACATCATGTTTCATTTTCAAAGGAGGATTAGTTTTGTGTTGCACAAGCCATTTTTGAAGGTCACTAGTTTGTCCAATATATCATTTTGTTGTAGGAATGCATTGAATACAGTATACGTAATAAGGGCCCTCTGTGCCTTCTTCTTTATCTTCGTCGCCATTTCCTATGCGTAATAGGACATCGAAGAACTACGAGTTATTTCATGAGTACGTGAAATTGAAGCTAGCATGTATTGTAAGGTTTGGAGTGAAGGCTCGCCGTATGCTTGTTTAGCGAAAGCGAAATCAACAACAGCAGTCACACGCTCTATTGTAAATCTGTAACTCCTTTGTTTTTTTACTTGATCACTTTGAAACATGTTGTTGAACTCTGCTATCATATTTCCAGTCTTTCGATCTATTGTGAAAGTTATACCTCATCTGCGGTTGCCATTCTGTGTCGTATAATTTTCAATTGGGCGAATCTGCATAAACGGTCAACTATTAGAGAACGAAATCTTACAATTTGCAAATTTTGTTAGAATTCATGATATTTTTTGGGATATTGAAATTAGACTCACACAATCAAAATGCTGACATTATTGGAATGAAATATGATGGTGAGATTTGATTAAGAATACATAGTTGTCTACGACTTGTAACTCGAGAGAGCATTACGTATGTTAGCCCAAGTGCAAATGACTTTTGTATTACAACAATAACCTTTCCACTGAGCATGCATCCTTGAGACTTGTGTCCAGTAATTGCATATGCAAGTGTTACTGGAAAAGTTGTCTTATGATACCATATGGAGTTCAGTACTTTGTGTTTGTGTTTAGATCATCTAAGCGTAATCTTTTCATTCATTGATAAAAAACTTTGCATGTATTTTGATTAAATTGTTCATTTGGTTGTCATGATCTAATGCAACAACTATTGCAATCGCACCGTTTGTAGCTCCAACAGAAAGATCTATATTCTCAATAATCACAATTTGTGCTCCGATTGCGATTTCTTGTATTGAGTGGAAATCGGAATCCTATAGCCATTCTTGTAATTCGATTATGCTATCTACATTCGAAGTCATATTAATTTTCTTGATTTCTCTTGCATTGAATTGTTTACGCAAAATGAGCTCATTGTAGTGGCGTGTATCATTCTGGTGAGTACAAAGTATAGTTGTATTGTTGTCAATGAATTGGGTTGCTTCAGTTTCATCGATGATCATGTCACCTAAGTAGTTGTGAATCTCTCCTATGCTGGGCTTTTGTATTCTAATAATGTTGACAGATTCGACATATACAAGATCTTCGAGATGATGTATGGACGTTTGTAGAAATGAGAAGCTAGCAATTGTCCAAAAGCCCGAGTTACAAATGTGATACTTTCAACACTACTGATTCTCTTTAATTTTGCATTTGCAAACAGGTCATAGGTGTGCCATGTCTCCGAACAAGAGCATCTTTTTTTTATCAAATGGTTGTAGCAGTGTTTGATTACAAGATTTGCACAGCTGCTTGACAACTATGTTTAGCATTTGGCAATATTTCATCAATGATGATGAGAACTGTAGATTTTAGGTCTTGATAGCATTCGTTAGTTCACAGGAAGCAATGCACGAAACATATCATGCTTCCTTAGAAGAGCAAATTGATGATGGACTGTAGTTGCTAAGTGACAGAGTCTCAGTGCCACTGCACCTGATGTGGCTGTAAGAACAACTAACTTTCCTTGTTCTATCTACTTATGAGTGATGTATTTGATCATGAAGGTCTTTCCCAATCCTAGGGTACCACAAATCACATGAAGGCCTCCTGGAATTTAGTAATTTCATCGTAAACATCTTGTTGCTCAGATGATAGAGTTGCTTTTTCAATTTTCTTGAACCCGTCTATCATTTAGGGGATTGAGATTTGAGATCTGTTGTTGATGTTATATACTTCGTCGAGGTTTGTTGATGTTATGAAATTTCTATTCAATGCACATAATGGACTCTTTTGCAGAATCATATTTGTTAATTGGTGCCAATTTTCATCTCAATAAGCATGTGGACCTTGCAATATTGTTCGACAATTGATTCAATGTCGTCTTCTGTTAGTATGAATTGTCGTATATGGCACTCCAAGAAGTATGAGCTCGAGCGATTTGTTTGTGAAATGAGCTCATTCTCATTTCTGAAATGTATGTACTTCAATAAAAGATTATAGAAAAAGCCTTCAAAATTATGTGCAGGATGGTAATCGATGAAGCGTACAATGCGTGTGAAAGGATATAGAGAGTTACCAAAAGAGTCTTTCATGATCGCATTTGAAGAGCCCTTGCAGTTGCTTTTTTGAATCTCATATTTCTTCTAGAATTTGTAGAATGTGAGGTTCTCCATGAGGTTTGGTCGACCGCAATATGTATCTACTGGATGCATTGTTGTAACACACTGCTCTTGAAGATAGCGATGGCGTAGTGATGGTGGGTATGCGTCTATGAAGTATACAACTTCACTCCTTTGTATAGTAGAGCATGACAATGCTGCCTTTGTTAGTGATGTTGGTTTTGATAAAATGTATGCAGCTATCATTTTCAATTTCAAAGAATCTAGATTCTCAAGTCCGAGGAGCTTTGCATCTTCGATGTTCAAGCTCATATGTCCCATCAGCTTTGTTTCCATAGCATACTTTAAGGCCTGTATTTGTTATTCTTTGAATATTCATGTGGGCTTGCCACAGATGCTCAAGGGATGGGCGATAATAGAGCCATCTATTAGATATCAATGCTCCACTCTCGTGTAACTACACGAGAACCAGCTAACTCTACTTGTAAGCCCCCCATATGAGGAGAAGGCATTTGAGTAGCTCAGTTATCCGGTAGGTCTTGGTTTGGACACCAGATGGGGGCCATGTGTGGCCTGATGGCTGGACGGCTTCAGATAGAGTTGGCACACTGCCAACTAGGCTACATGCAAGTGCGGGAAGGCATCCCTCGACTAATCGCACTGAGGGTAGACAGAGCATTTCCCGGGGCAGCCCACTCTTGGGTTGAAGGACTGGAGCCTCAGTTGCACACCGGTTCTATCGTATGATCGGTTCTATCGTATGGGGGTGCGCAACTGACCTGTTTGGGGCCTATATTTTGTGCATTGGTTCTATCGTATGGTCGGTGGCCTATTTCGGGACCGACCCCCAATCGACCGTTTTGGGCGGACTGGGTCGGTCACCCAATTGAGCCTAACTGACTACGACTAGTGGCTATATAAGAGCAAGCCCGTGAAGCCCATTTCATCACTAGCTACAGCAACCCTGATTCCTTAGCATCCAGCCTCCGTCTTCTACTGTTTTCAGCATGCCATCGAAGCTTCTTTCACAGGAGCGCACGGTTGGGAGGCAGCGCCATCTATTGTATCAGTTTTACAGTAATCAAATTTTTGATTCTCCATACTATCTTATTTTCTCTCTTAAGTATGAGATCCTGTTATCTGTTGAGCACAGACGTTGCATTATTTTCTTACACCATCTATGTGTAAGAGGATCCAATGTGGGTCTAGTTTCTGAGTGGATACCAAATGGAAATCCATATTTACATCTGTGAGTGTTGTTCGAGTCAAGTGAATTGTATGCTGCTAGGCATGTATGAATTATTTTCCTTTTCACCAAATCATGAAGCTTCTTTTCCAAAGAATTCTCAAGTAGTGTATCTGATTCATTTTGGTGTGACATATGTGTATCGATTTGATTTGATGTAATTTCAATATCGGCCTCCTCAATCCATAACATTATATGAGCATGCATTGATCCACGATTCTGGATCTTGTATCTCACTATGTGATGCTTCCTAGTAGTTCTTTGTTAGATATAAGATATTTGGACAATAACCTTTCTAGTCAAATGTGAAATAATACTGCGCACTCAACTGGACAATCTCTCCATGTGAATTTTTGATTGAATTGTCTTGCAATCGCTTCTATTTCATCGATCTCACACCATCTTGTGTTCGATACCTCATCTGTTGTGAGTGTAAGAAATATGTTAGGAAGTCCCCATGTTTGAACCATCGCTATAGATCTCTGAAGTTTCTACGATGCCATGAAGGGGATTTGGGTATTGATTCTGGTACTTGAAACTTTATCACTCATTTCATTATCTCATGTTCAAATACTCTTGGATCGTGCCGTCTTTGTTAATCAATATCTCTTTGTAGAATTGTTGACAAAGAATCTCATGAGAAATAGCAAATGTACCTGTTTAATGCACGTGCTTGTACAAAATAATGATTATCAGTTACTTGCAATACCTGGAATGTAAACAATTTGAAATGTTACGGAATTCTAATATATACTAAAATTGCTGAGAAATCTTGTTGCATGAATAATGTATCAATCCAAAAGCCATTGAAGGCTTGGATCATGCTTGGTACGGTTGGTATAAAAGAGACGAACCCATGCATACATTATTAACATTAATTGTCATAGATACACATTGTTGATGTGTAATATAATAAAAAATTTTATCTCCAAAGCACTAAGGATTCATGAGCCACTGGTTAGGTAGGCATAGTCGCAAGTAATAGCAGGCCATCAACCGAAGAAGAAAGCTCAAATGAAAAAGGAAAAGCAAGGGTGATCCTTTCCTCCAAGCAAGGATTTGCTAGTAGTGATCAAGGGGAGAAAAGCATACTTTGCCTTGCTCCAAGGTAAGGCTTTGGGCGAGTAGTGATCACTCATGGTTGACCGAGCAATTCAAGATTGAGGCGGCTAGTTCCTTCAGTGCCATCCAGATGCACTGACAAGCCTGCTTAGAAAATCTCATTATTGTAGGACACCATCTTCAGTAGCTCACATGGGTCCTGCGTCTAGTGCTCCAGCATGCTGAATTGGTCAAGCTACATCGCAACAATGTGCATACAACAGATGGAGAATGGGGAGTGGAGGGTAGAGGCTTGCACCTATTGAATCTACGTGCAAACATGGAGATTTGATACAAATTGTGTGAGCCAATGTGCGATCATTAGGAGGACAATGACCCTTCTGGTGTCACTCGTAGCACACAACATTGGCACGTTCTCTTGGAGGGCGATTGGCTTGATTTTTGATGCCCACCATCTCAAGCCAAAGATTCAAGGCCTTGGCTAGGTCATTGACTCCGGGTTGTGACTCTCTCTAAGATCTCTTGGAACGGAGGTATCTGACAAGTGAACAAGAAACATGAATGAAACTATGGATTGTAGATGGAGACAAGGTAGCATGAAATAGGATCTAGCAAACCAAGGATTTAGTCGTTAGTTCCAAACACAGATGCATTGATTATCCTTCATGTTGCATGGAAAACGATCACAAGGGGATTGTTTTCTGTGAGAGATCGCTCTCCTTTTCTCCTCCTTTTTGTGCTTGCAAAAATCCATAATCAACTCACCAAAAACCAAGCATTTTGATGCAACCATGTATTGCAAGAAGGGAAAACATACAAGGATTTGTGGTTCATGACAACTCACAAACACTAAATGGAAGATAAATATGACCGATCACTTTGGTTTAGCTACTATGACCAACTCAGAGATAACTCAGAGATAATTCTAAGGAGGCTTTTGTGTGCGTGATCATGTGCTTGTTGAACCAGTCATGGAAAGTAGCGGCTGCTATTGTGGAAGCACTTTGAAAGGGACAAAGTGCAGAACTGGAGTGTAGAAGAGAAGGTAACATAGAACCGCAGCCTAATCGATGATAGCAACAAGTATCAACGCATGGCCTGATCGATGATAAGGCTCACTAGGCTTACTAGTCTGCATATCATTATTCAAGATGAACAAGGCTCATCTGCGATGATGCCCAACTCCTGCATTGCAGCAAGCTTAAACAGATTTCATCATCTCGACCACTGAACCTCGACCATTGACTCGTGTGCATGTTGTTCTACAAAGTACGTGCATCTCAAGATGCAAAACTTTGAGTCTGTGTGTTTTTACTGCAGCAAGCATATCAAGACAGAATTGTAGTGCAGAGAAGGTAGCGCAGATCAGCCTAGTGCTGCTCCTAATTACAGCTTTTCTACCAAATTTGCTGATCGATCAATAGCAGCAAGTTGAAATCACATGAAATTCGAGTAGCTGTTAAGCAGACAAAACTCAAGTGCAGAAGCGAAGGTAATGTAGATTCGCAGGAAGAGGATTTGTGTGAAAGAAGAGAAGGTAACGTAGATCCACAGAAGGTAACATAGATCTGCAGCAGGAAGAGGATTTGTGTGAAAGAAGGAGGACTTACATACCTCATAGCAGGGTAGAAGCATGCCTCGCTTGTGAATTAACTCCGTTTCACGAGAGAGTAGAAGCGTGCCTCGCTTGTGAGGTAACTCCTTCCATGAGAGCTTGGAGAAACTCAAAGAGAACATTATCGAGCTCTCAGAGGCAAACACATGGTTATCATTGGAAGAGTACACATAGCATCTAGAAATAGACTTGACTCATGGCTGAATGAGAGCTTGAATTTAGTTTTGATGGCACAATGTTGCGTGCCTAAAGAGACCAAATTAACATAGGACGTAATTTGAACCAGTAATTTAGGCTTTTACAAATACGGATAATCCGTATCATCAATTTTGGCCCACCCTCATAAGAATTTGTTTTGTGTTTAATCAAAGCAATTTGAAATTTTAGCGATTTAAAAAACTAAACAACTTTAAAAGTGTTTTGTATTGCATTTAAAAATCCAAAAAAGTCCAAAAACAAAGGAATTGTGCCCGTAAAAATAATTTATTGACAATAATGAGAAATGTGATCCAAGGCACTCCATCTACTTGGATGGTTTTGTTTTCCCTAATTATATTTCATGTTGTCAAAAATGTGGGTTATACGTCAATTGTCCTTGTTGCATGTGAGATTTTAATTCTAAGGAAGTAACTTCTTTTGGTTCTAGGTGTTCTCGAGTAAAGCAATGTGATAAGAAATGACAGTGTTGCTCACTACCATTGTGTGACAAAAAGTGGCATTATATGTCATGACATTGCATGATGTGAAGCAATATGACATGGCATGGCATCTGGGTCATAGTGACACGGTGTCGCATTTCATGATGGATATTATGTCATCTTTGTTATTTCATCATGAAATCCAACATGCTATTTTGCAATGTGTAATTCTATGGCAGGTCACAATGCATCATGATATAGCATGACACATTACATCACACTATGCTAATTGCATGATGGAACTATTATTTCATTCTATGCCACTTTGTGTTATTTTGTGCTATGCCAATCGCACCATGAAAATTCAACATCTCATATTGCTATACCTCTCTCACTATCAATTAATCTCTTATGCTATAACTCTCGCATTGCATCTCTTTGATGCTCTCTGTTCATCACTATGTCAACATTTAGCTTTTTTTAATAGCAAATAACTTGCCCTTCATTATTTTGGGAAAAATTTGATGCCTTATTATTTTTTTATTTTGTGTTTTGTATTCCATTTTGTGGATCCTATGGTTTGCTCTAGATTGTGATAGGATGTAATAGGAGTGATTATTGAGAATGGGAACAAAAATAGTGATAATAATAAGAGATTAGAGATTTATGGGAACAAATTGGAGACAACTTATCATATTGCATTTGCTTTTGTCAGTTTGGGGCCGTAAATACAAATGAAATCCTCCTAAATATGTTAGATATGTGTACTTAGTCCTATGCCACAAGGTAGCCCTTCCTTATATCGCATGGCAAGCAATTAATGCGACCTAATGCCTTATGACATTGTGATAATCTTGTGGGCAATGGGAATTTTAATGCCAAGGTGGCATGTGTTCCCCCACAAAATCAGTGAGCGCTTCAGATCAATGGTTTTTTGGGAAAAAAGTCTTTTGTGTTTTAGGGTTTAAATGACATAAAATCCACATTTTCACCAAACAATATGATAATTGCTAGCCAATTGGTTAAAAATATGCCAGCGCCGGTTAGCAATGTCATTTGATGGATGATGGCAAGTTCATAGAGCTTGGATTGGGCCTTGGAGCCAAATAGGCCCAAGATGGTTGTAAAAGAATGAGGAAAGAGAGTGGTATAAAGGGAATAGGGTTGGCCCTCCCTTCAAAAGGTGACATGTATAAAAGGCCAAGTGGTTGACTTTGGTCTTCGTTGTTGGATGTGGAATACAAGCTCCCTCTTCTCTTCCAAGAGTGTTTTTAGGTGTTCTCTTGTTCCTTTGTAATGCCTTTGTGTTTGCCACTCCATCCCCATTCATTCTCCTTTTCTCCTCCTGTTCTCCCTCTCTTTTCCCCTCTCCCTTTCCCTCTTTCTCTCATGGAAACATATTGCAATGATGTGGGAGCTGCTCGAGTGACACTTATGGGCGGCTCGTGCTTTGCATTGCTCTCACAAGGAGTAGCTTGGAGTGGAGGCTCCATCAACATTCCTTCAAGATCCCCACGGCACGCAAGTCACTGTTGAGACTGCACATCTTTGGCGCCGCTACTAGGGAGTTCAAGGAATGCGTTTGCATTGCACTTGCTTTCTCTCATTATCTACCCATTGCTCGTTGTTTCAGGCTTAACTTGGAGCTTTGTTAGTGGAGTTGTAGGAGAGGAATGAGCAGAGAAGTGTGAGTTTAGGAAGAGAGAAGAAGAAGTTGTCATTTTCTTTTTGGAAGCATTTTGGATCATTTGAAGCTTGATTTTTATGTTTTTTAGTGTTTTGAGTTGGTAGGAAGATAGTTTGCAAGATTGCTAAGGAACGTATGGTGTCAAAACTCATTAAAAACAACCAAGAATGAGGAATCATGCTGAAAATCGAAGTGCTTTTGAGTGTTGACAGTCACCTCTTCAAGAAATCTCTCATTTTGCATTCAAATGTTGTTTTTCTTTCTTGTTTTAGCATTGAGTAGGTAGATTAGGTAGTATAGCATCCCCTCTCACCAAAAAACCTAGACAAAAACTTCAAAATCATCAAAAACTAGTTGTTGGCAAAACTGCAAGTTCCTATCCCGTCGATCAGTCACCATAGCTCGGTATCCTGCCGACCCGTCACCTTAGTTCCTATCCCACCGATTGACATGTGTCAGCCACCTAATCGAGCTACCAAATTTATGGTCTAATAGGAGGGTTGACTCAGTGCTCTAACTCTATCCAGCTGGGTCGGTGCCATAGCCCCCTATCCCACTGACCTGCTATCCTGCTGGCTCATGCTGTAGCTCTATCCCATCGGGTTGATGCTTTAGCTCTATCTTGCCATTTGAAGGAATAGCTCTGGGAACACAAAAAATAGAAAAAGCAGGGATGTAAGTGTAATCTACCACCTAAAAGGAGGGACCTCGAGTGTCAAGGCGGACTCAACCTAGAATTGGGGCATCAACTGTGTAAACTAACAAATAAGGAAGAATCCCAGGAGTTGACCCAAATCATAAATATAGTGCCTCAAACAAAGTTCTATCTAGCTACGTGCTGAGTTTCACAACTATTCAGTCAAGATCCTCAATACTTTGTGCCCACTCAGTGCACGGACCACCATCCCAAGCTAAGTTGTCTATCTCAAAAGATTCAATGAGCTTTGACAGAGTCTCGATGGTTGACAATCCCAACCTTAGAGCATATGTAGCTCCAAACTCTAGTTCAGTATGTCCTCAATCACCTACTCCTTCCATAGCATCTCAAATATGGGACTCATTTATAAACATGCTAGGGAGGTTTGGGCTGAGTGACCCACTCGCAGAAATGGTCAACCCATTTGTTGGGCAGACTAAGGTAACGATAGAGCCTCAAATGCTAGCCCAACCACTGATATCCCAAGCAATACTCAGGGAACTAAGCCCCACAATACCTAATGGCAATCAACCCCATCGTACTTATTCTTTAAAGATAGACAATCCTATGGGGATGGTTTTGGACCCAGATTCTCACAAGGGTCCTAAATGCTAGAGCAAAGGGGACAAAGGAGTACCCTTGAAGGCCCACAATTAAGACCCTCCACCTTAAAAGCCCCTATGATTCCTCCTTGGCAGCAAAACATAGGAGACATTCCCTACCCAACAAGTGCCCCTTATGGGCCTATTCTTGTAGGGAACATACCACTCCCTAGAGGACATCCAATCCAACCTGTTACGCCAACCCAACCCAAGTCATAATGCATATGCCTAGTGGGTTGTCAGGGCCCTCAAATCCCAACTTTGTGCCATCAAATCCATGGAACCCTTCATCAGAGCCACCAATGTATGGGACAGGGCCCACCATTCCACAACCTCCTCCTATATCACAAACGGTCGTTATGGATGAAGCTATGAGAATTCTAGTGCAAGTGCTAGGAAGGGGGGCTGCAATGCCACCACCAGCTTTTACAGGAAGGGATACCAACCCCTCAAGGAGCAAGCCTGTCACAATCTCCAATCTTTGCAGTGGGAATTGTTAGCTGGTATATGGCTAATCTAGGAAAGAGGCATTGGGAGGTAGTTAAGTGGATCATGAGGTACATGAAGGGTACCAAGTAGACGTGCATCTGCTTTGGCAAAGGAGAGATGCATGTACTTGGGTACATAGATTCAAACCATGTAGGGCATGTGGATAGCAGGAGATCCACTTGTGGTTATGTGTTCACCTTTGCAAGTGGTGTAGTGTCCTGGATGTCTCACGTATAGAAGTGTGTTGCTTTGTCTACCATAGAGGCCGAGTATGTTGCAACCACATAGGGTTGCAAGGAGGCTATATGGCTTGATTAGCTAGTGGGAGATTTAGGGATTCATACAGGTGTACCAACATTGCATAATGATTCCATGAGTGCTATTCAGCTAGCACGGAATCCGGTCTTTCATGCAAAGACCAAACACATTGAGGTCAGGTACAATTTCATTAGGGAGGCACTTAAGGACAAGTGCATAGAGCTTGTCAAGGTCCATACAGATGATAACCCTGCAGATATGCTGACAAAGGGTCTACCTAGTTAGTGGTTTGAGTATTGTCGTGTATTGATGGGCATTAGATAGTATGTCCATTGGTTATTCTCCCTTAAAGGCACATTGGCCTTTAAGTGGGAGGTTGTGGAGTTAAAGGCCTCTATGCCTAGCAACCTCAGTTATGTATACTCAAAGAATATAGATATGGATAGACTGAAGATTAGGGTGATTGATGCTCCCACAAAAAATGTGTCTCTCGAGCTTTCTCTCCCTCCTAGCTTCCACTGTTCCCTTACAGATGCCCATTGCGACACTATTATGGGGTAATCCTACTCTATGGAGAGACCTATAGCATTGGATGAATGGGCAAATAGTGACACACCAGTCCACTAATCATGAGAATGTTGAATCTCCCAATCAAGCTCAAGACCTTCTAAGGGTGCCAATCAACAAACAATGCTTGGGTCTTGAAGACTCTTGGTATGCTCCTATACCTGAGTTAGAAGACTCACTAAATTGGATGCATACACTGGCCACAATAGATTTGTCGAGTACAAAGGGAACTCAATTTATGCACCTTGATAATGATAAATCTACTACCATCACACCTTTTTATACCATAAGGGTGGTACTACATAATCAAGTTGAGCCTACAATTGATAATGTTATTGATATTAATGAGATAGATATGACTCCATCTCAACTTTGGGTAGAGCTAGCATTAATAGGTGCAACATGCCGAATACAGGCCATGGTAGATTGGCAAGCCAGCCACAACCTCATCTCCTGGGAGACATTAAAGCATCTTGGCCAGGTACACCTTGAAGTATGTGATTCTGAAATTCAATCCATAGGAGGTACCTCAACTCAGGTTATTGGTTCTTTAATGCTTAATGTTTCCATAGATAATCATGTTGTGCCTTGCAAGTTTTTTGTAACTCCTGCAGGTATCTTAACGAAAGCTGCCATTCTTGGTAGAAGCTAGATGCAAGACACTTACAAAGGGTTATTGGTGCTAAGTCAACCCAAAAAGATGTGTTAAGAATTACCAATCGGCCCAACATTCAAGGATCAACATCAACATCTTCTTCCACCTTCCCACCTCAACAAGAATGCCACCAAGGAAGAAGACAAAGACAAAATGCAACCAAGCAAATATGGGTCCAAAAGGATCTACTGAAGGCTCAAGGATGCTTTGAGGGTGAATCATATTTTTGCATTCCAAAGAAACTCAACATATAAAGCCACCCCCTCCTTTAAACATCAGGCCTCACCATTGCTAGCCACCCCCTCATGTAAACAACAAACCTCAACATCAAAGAAGAAGACAATGCCATCCAACAAGGAAGGTGCATTACTAATGGTTTCCCACAAGACTACTCAAGGCCCAGGTATATTACCATGGCAACTCTTATATATGGGTACCCAAGCCTCACCAGAGCAATCAACAACCCATACAATGCTTAACCTAATCCTAAATATACACCATCTCCATCACAAAAGTAAGAGCGAAGCCCCAAATCTATCAATACAAAAGCATCAACAAGTGTAGATGCACCAGTAAAAGTCACACAAGAACCTACTCTGCAAAGATGCCAATAACAGTGAGAACCTGCTTGCAAGGACAAGGGAAAAGCACCAATGCAGGAGGATCACATGCAAAGGACTTCATCTACCAACCTGTCTTGAAAAAAGAGACAATAACTCAAGAACCTGTCTTGAAAAAAGAGACAGTAACACAAGAACCTGCCAAGACACAAATAGAATCCACTTTGGGAGCCACATAAGAACCTTCCTTTCTAAGAAATTTTACATCTATCATCAAAGCAGCTGCAAAATAATTGGCCATACCAATAATGCCCATCACAACAAAAGTCCCACAAGAACCTTCCAATGTGAACAACAAATTATCTTCATCACCGACAACTTTCTCAACTAAAACTTGGGCTCACCAAAAGCAAAATATCTCTGAGACATTACAATCCTACTCACATTTGATACATAGAACATATCTCACTTTATTACGGTGAGTCTCATAGAAGTGGTACATGTGGAAGAATGCAATGTTCAATAGTGTAACATTGACAACAAGGAACATGCCAACAGTAGATCCACAAGAACCTGCTCCTAAAAATGCAGTAGCTCCAAGAGAACCTGCTGCTATAATCGAACATCTCAATGAACTTCAAGCAATGTTGCTGCCAACACGATGACAACTACTCTCCAACAAAGATCTCCATTGATCTCTTAGTGACTCTCCTTCATAGTGATTATCAGACTTATATGATGTCCTAAACTGTGATACAATTTCATATTCCTCTGGTGGTCTACAAAATGATGTTCTTGCTATGTCTGGGTCACAATTGGTCAATGTGTCACTGCAGTCATAGGTACTAAGGCCATTTAGGTGAATAGGAACTCAGTTCCAAGTGCTGGTTCTAGGTGTGCCCATAAAGAGCAATAAAGTTATAACATTTGGGAGTCCTACCTCTATGCTCACTTCAAGCAAGTCCTGGGTGAAAATAGGCGGTTAGTCCTCTTCAGGTCCTCAGCACGGTCCACTCAGCAAATCACATCTACATCAACCCAAGGGCTTCTTAGTCGAGAAGATAAGCTACAAACACTACAGAAAGTCAGTACACCACTCAACATTAGCAACAGGTCCCACTAAAAACAAAACATGGAGCTAACTTATGCCTACGTCAGCAGGGTCTTGAATTTGAGTTCACAACATGGAACGATAAGTGGTTCTCCATAAGCAGCTCTAGAGGATGCATTCAACTACATGGTGAAAATAATGACACAAATATGGGTTTGGATGAGTTTCTTGTGACCCTCAAATCTTTTTTCCACATTCCCTTACTAACACCATTAACAATCTAACTCCAAATCATCCTCTTCTCTTTGTTTTGATTTCCTCTTTTTCTTATTACTTCTAGCTTAGAAGCCTTTCCTAGATCCTAGATTCTATAAGCCTCTTCAACCATAGTCCTTAATTTAGGAGTTTGTATGGTGTAGTATTAGACTCCTCTCGATTTGATGACTCAAACAAATAGAGCTCCAGATGGTGCCACAACCTTATTGGGCTCAAATACTTCCAAGCAAAGCCCTCAATGAAATATAATCCATAAAATGGATTTGGAAAGAACTTCAAAGCTAATAAGCAAGGAAAAATGTCATGAAAAACTTCGGACTTACAAGCATGGCCAATTAAAGACATAGTCTGATGAGAATTCCAATCAAAGTTCCACTCAAATCAAATATGGAACTTAAGGAGGAGCATGAGAATACACTATACTTTCCTTGCTAACACTAACACCACTAGGATATTACATCAACCACACTACTAACAACTTTTTTGTAATAACCTACCCCTTAGATTTTTCTTTTTCTTTGTCTTCTTCCTTTTTAAGTAATCACCATGAGTTGAGCAATGTTCTTAATATCTATCACATGCATGTAGAACAAGCACTATCTATGTGCATCATAGAAGCATTTTTCTAAGTGTTTTGATCATTTAAACTACTTACCGATGGTTGCAAAGCTACAATGGTACCTGGTACTTGATTTGGAGGTGTTTGATTCGCTTCCATCTTTTTATCTTTTTGAATAATAAGTGCATCAACTAGAGCAAGAGGTTATTGAGCTAGAGGATTGTAGTTGTTATATTTTGATTATGAGTAATACCCCTTTTTGTTCTTTGTTTGCACCACAACTCAAAGTACCTATGCTCCTCCCGACAACAATGGTCATATTCAAATGTCTTTGTTGATTCCCCCTATTGTTTTGATTAGGAAATTCTCTCAATGGACAATTATATCTTCTATTGGGTTATTCATGCACTACCACTTGATTCTTCCTAGTCATCAAGCCTATGTATTTGCATTTTCCAAATGAGGAGGTAATCTTCTTCATTAGTTGGGATTATACCAATAATTATTAGCTAAAAGTTCCTCCATCTTTGTTACAATGTGGTAGAATAGATGTTTGTTACTTGAATTACCAAAATGCAGAGAGTTTTTAACTACTCAATAATAGATTTAACTAAACACGATCTTTCTATAGAGTACTTTTCCGGTGGACTTCTTCTTCTCTTTCATCTTTGACTTTTTCTTTCTATAGGGTACTTTTTTGTGTGGATTGTTCTTCTTTTTCTTATTTGACTTATGCTTCTTCTTCTTCTTCTTCTTCTTTTTGCTTTCTTCTCATCATCTCATATGTCTTCCTCATCTTCAAAGTTAGAATCTAGATCTACATCTGAACCATTAGTATCAAAATTTGCACCATTACCTTCATCTAATGTTAGAGTAGTGTACTTTCTTCTTTTTCTTATCTTTTTTTAGTTGTAATGCCAAAGCACCTTTCCACTCTAGTCACCACTTCCACCATGTCATTGAAGGCATTGTCACTAGCCAACATGTCTTAGGCAGCTATAACACTTTGTAAATTTTTGGTTAACCTTTGCAAAATAATCTCCCAACTATTCTTGAGTTGGCCTATGTGTAAGAGTCAGCCTTTAATTTATATTTTTAAACTTTTTGGTAGTCTCTTATCTTATGCTTTCAGTTTAGATAAGAGTAAGTCTCTTATCTCATGCTTCTTTATTTTTTAAACCCCTTCCTCAAGTTTTTTCTCTTTTTGAATCTTCCCAAGATGCTAATCTCAAGGCATCACAACCATAAAAAATGAGCAATACTATACTAAAAGTAAATCCAACTTAGTGCTTTACCTAGAAATGTGGCAATAAAGTGATATTTTTTTACATCATCATATATAAAAACATCAAGGTTGGTAGCTTGCCATCGAGTCTCAAACTGACCTATACAACTCTTTGTGTCCTCTTTGGGATTTTTTATGAACTTGGCTGTTTTGATGCTCCCTCCAACTTGCAAGGTTGATCCGACTAATTAAAGTACTCCACTAGCTTTTTGAAGGTCCATAGGGTTGAGTGCATAGTTTCATGCTTAGTATAACAATTACTCAATTTAGAAAATCACTACCAAAAGTTTCTCTTAGGATAGCCCTAGCTCTCAGCATCTTGCAACTTTTTTGACGATCGGTGTCTAGACTAAGGAGTACTCCTAGGATCTCTTACGGTCGATCAAGAGAGAAAGATATGTCTTACACATGTTTGATCAAGATATATGGAAAGAAGAGAGGAATACCTACAAAGAGGCCATAGAGGTTGGGAAAACATGGAGCACCAAGAAGTTGCCATGAATTCGGAGACAATACAAGAAAACCAATGGAATTGGGAAGAGGATCTAGGGAACCGCTTACGATGAGCTCAAGATAGACAAAGACTTAGTTGTGCATGCAGAGAATAGTTTTTAGGATACCATATGGGCATTAGAAGTGAGCCAATTCTGAATGTACTTCTAAGACAACTTGAACCTTTCAATCAAAAGGATGCTTTTACTTTTGCAAGAAGATTTCAAGCAGTAATCCACAAAGAGTCATTTTGAAGGGTCCAACAGGTCGCGATGCAGTCCAAGCTACAAGTGTAGTTCTCCAAGCTGACACTATAAATATAGTTCTTAAGTTGAATACATTTCCAAATGGGAACATGCCCACACGTGTCAGATGAAAAAGAATGAGAGACTAAATATAGTAATAGATGAGCTTCTAACCAAGACTCAAAGTGAAGTCATAAAAGTGGGATGTCGCAATGAAAATTGTTGTTGGGATGAGGGAAAATTAGTTTTGCTCCATCATTAAAGAACCAAATACCAAGTCCTACAATGAGACAGGTATGTAGCCATACCTATCATCAAAGACCAAGGTTAGCAAATACCAAAATTGCTAATGGTTACTTCAAGGATTGGCAGTAAATGTCTGAGGCTTTCCTAAAAAGATTCTAAAAAGAGATTAAGAAAGAATCTATCCCTATAAACTTAGTGAATTGAAGCAAAAGGAATATGAGTCCATTCATGATTTGGTACTCAAGTAGAGAGTGATCAACCAGCTCAGTATAATTCTAGATGATAAGTCACTATGAGCTTGGTTGATTATAGGATGTACTCAAGTTTATCTCCAATTTCTAGAAAAAGTCAATCCAACAAAGACATATGAAGACTTGTTGAATCGAGTTGTTACATTGGAGAAAAGTGTGCCCTCTAAGAAGAAGCCCAAAAAGAAGACTAAAGGAAGTTATGATAAGGATGCCTCAGCTAAGTTAGATAAGTTGAATTCAATTATGTAAAAGTCCTTGAAGGAAATGGGCTACTAAGAGAATCCGCATTTGCAAGAGAAATGGTGTAACATGTGCTGCAAGAAAAGACATATAAAAGATGACTATAGGACAAGATACTATGGGATTTGTTCCAAATATGGGCATGATGAGTCTACTTGCTAGTATGCTAAAAAGAAGATGCCATAAGTGAGTCTGAGTGCAAGAAAAACCCGAACAAGGTAAGGGTAAAGGAAAAAATGGAAAAGATAAAAATCAAGGAGCTTCATACATATCCTATTACTTTTGCAATGGTAATCAGACCAATGCCAAATGCCCTTTGTTGTTGGAAAGTTTGAAGTTACTTCAAAGTGAGAGAGAAAGGTGAGAAGCCGACCTTGGATGCCAGGCAATATTAGCCAAAATTTCGAGTTTAGTTGATGCCCATGTAGCAACTCATTCACAATAATAGGTCACTAGTGAGGATCGATCAACTTATCATATGGATGATCTCAAGATTGACTCCCAAATTACTCAGGCATTAAAGGGTAAAGCTCCACTAGTGGACTTACCTCTCTACTTCAGTAAGGTGCCTCTAGCAGATAACTCAGTAGATACTTCTACAATCCAGTCTCGGGAAATACCAAGTTTTGAAGTAGACTCGAGTCCTAAAATGGCAAAAGCATGGGAAATTTTCCATTAAATGAAGGTCACTCTTACAATACCAGAGTAACTCAAAACTATACCTTATTATAGATACTTTTTGTTGCAACAACTCTAAGCTAAAGAACTAGATATCAAGACTATGTATTCACTGGTCACTATTCCAATAATTGATATCCCAATGGTAGATGACCAAGTTCCACTGATTACTATTAAAATAAAAAAGAAAAATCTTTCAAAGGTATCGTGGATGGTGGTCTAGAGTCAACATCATTTCTAAAACTTTGGTGAATAAGTTGCAATTGAAGAACATGAAGCCATCTCCATTCTGATGATTTTTAATGTTGTTCTTAGTATTGGTGGTAACCATTATACAATGATTTTTTTTGTTATCCCCATTGAAGGGAATGCATATCCATTGTTGTGAGGAAGACCAGGTTGAAAGTTCCAAGGTGTTGCATAACTAGGGAACTGAGTTGATGACAATAAAAACAGGAGATAAGGAAATTCAAATTTTGACCAATCCAAATATGGTACTTAAAAGTTGCAAACCTCAAGATTTGGAAGTCAAGTATCAGTTTCCATAAGAGGTTAAAACTCGGCTTATGGAGCTTTAGATCTTACCAGTGATGGGAGAGTTTCACATCTTCTAGATAGTTGTTGATCTAAAATAGAAAATTGAGGAAGACAAGATTGCTACACAACAACACTTGTATGCTAATAATTTCATAGAAGATGTTGTTGGGGAGAGAGAAATGACTAAGAATCAACTCACAATCACTCGGCTAGTTTTTGAACATCTACTCCCAAAGCTGACTCAGGAATTGAATTTGGGATTAGATCATGAACCCAAAACAATGGTCATCTATAGTACAAGGATGTTTTTGTGTGGAGCTATACAAACTTGAAGGGGGTTCCTATAGAGATTTTCCATCATAGAGTTCTTTTGGTAGCTAATACCAAACCTATTATGTAGCAAAGGTATAAAATGAACCCAAATTATCAAAAGAAAGTCAAAGCTGAGTTGGATAAGTTCATCCAAGTAGGTCTCATTTATTCTATTAATAAAAGTGATTGGATCTTTTCTATTGTGTAGTTCCTAAGAAAAATGGGAAGCTCTAAGTTTGTATGGATAACAAGAAGCTAAATGCCTAGATTGTATCCAACCCTTTTTCTATTCCATTTACCAATATACTTGATCAAGTTGCAAGGCATGAGACGTACTCATTCATGGATGGCTACAGTGGCAAAAATGAGATTTCTATTGCACTAAAAGATCAAACTAAAACTACCTTTATCACTGAAGAGAGTGTGTATGTCATTTAGGTTATGCCCTTTGGACTTTAAAAAAAAATGTCTACCTTGCAAAGGTTTATGGTTGAAACTTTCAGAGACTACTTGACCGAGTTTATTGATATTTACTTGGATAATTTTTGTGTTTACTCGGCTATTTTTGGCCATTTGAAATGTTTATGTAAGGTCTTTGATAGGTGCAAACAAGTTGGCATTCACTTAAGCTAGCAAACAATGTTTTTTGTGTCCAAGTTGGTGTCTTGCTTTGCCATGTGATATCTAAGGATGGAACAAGACTGAGCCTGGTCAAGTCCAAGCTATAGAATCTATGGTCAAGCCAACTAGTTAACTAAGATCTTTTATTGGATTTATCACTTTTTACAAGTGTTTTAGTTGAGATTTTGCTACGATACCTGCTACATTGTAACTTCCAATGGACACTTGAGTTGTCTATGGACTTGCTTGCACTCAAGCAAAACACTTCTAAAACACCCATTGTTAAGATAACCAAGATGGGATGTTATATTTCATGTGCATGTGGATGGTTCTGGATATGCCATTGGGATTATTTTAATCCAACCAGAGGGTAAGTTGGATTATCTACATACTTACTATTAGACTGATGACCAAGCATGAGTGCAACAATAGTACAACTAAAAGAGAAGCCCTAGGTATGGAGTATAGAGTTAAATTTTTTTGGCATTATTTGTTGGCCAATCAGTACTATATCTCATCAACAAAACTATCATTCAAGGCACATTAGTGAGATTGAGGCTTTTTTTGCAAGAATTTAATTTCAAGATTGTTCATAAACCTGATAAATCCCATGCAAGAGTAGACTATTTGTCTTGACTTCCACATTAGACATTCGAGTGAGGGGCTACTATTGAGCTTCCTGATGCTTATATTTTCATTGTTGATTTTAGTGAAATTGAGTATGAAGATTTGTTGCAATATCTATCTCAGGGTACATTTCGTGTGCAAATGCCTAAAGATAAGTGTTGAAAAATTGTTGTCAAGGCTTGAAAATATAGTTCAATTGGTGGCAAGTTATATCACCAATGTGTTGATGGTGGGTTTAGCAACACGAGCGCACCATGGTGCTTCTAGAGGCTCATAAAGGTCTTGCTAGAGGTCATTTTGTAGGTGATCTTATAGCTTGGAAATGTTGTGGGATGGTTGGGTACTCCTTGACTTGAGGGACCAACTCCAAGGCTGATGATCACAAGCACAACGAGTGGTTCAAGAGACACCTCTACAAGAATGGAAAGGGAAGCAACAACAAAATAGGAAAGAGGCCCAAGCATGATAAAGGAGTCTAAAGTTACAATCATTGGATCATGAGCAATCCTTTTCCTTCCTTGGTTCTAAGCTTCTTATGCAAGACTCACTCAACTACACTGCTCACCTCCTTCTATAGACATTAACTCTAGTTCAAAAGAACCCTCCCTCCACCTGTGAAGATAGTGGGAGAGAAGGAAGGAGTCTCACTTGCGGCTTTCTCACATACACAATGGGGGAATACACACAAAGGTGGAGGCTGAAAACAGTTTTCCTCTTCTTAGTTGTGAAAGCCAAAAGAACTCTAGTATATAGAAATAGAAGAACCCTATATGTGGGTCTCAAACCAAACTCAGCTAACTAAGGTGGCATACTAACTGAGCCACGAACTAGAGTACATAAGGATAGCTATCATCCATCTATTATTCATGGGTGGTGTACCAACGGCATCTGCAACTAACAAGTCGGTGACATAAATGCACAACGGTCACCCTGGCATATCACGAGTGGAGCTCGATATCTCAACACACCCCCTCGAGCTCAATCCCAATTCCTGCACACCAAGCAGGTCTCTGAACTTGTGCAGCTTCTCTGTGCCCAATGCCTTTGTGAATATGTCAGCTACCTGATCCTCTGTGCTGACATAAACTAGATCAATAAGACCTAGTAAAGCCTTCTCCCACACATAGTGATAATGCACCTCAATGTGCTTTGTTCTAGCATGATAGACTGGGTTATTTGCCAAGTGTATACTACTCATGTTGTCACAATAAATGACAATTGGACCATTTATAGATTGATGCATATCATAAAGTAGCTTATGCAACCAAGCTACCTCACATGCAGCCATTGCTGCACCCCTGTACTCAGCCTCTGTGCTCGACAAGGCAACTATAGGCTGTTTCTTACTGCTCCAAGTGACTACAGCACTCCCAAACGAGAACACATATCCACTGGTAGATCGTCTATTAGAAATACTACCAGCCCAATCAGCATCAGTGTATCCATGCAATTGTATTTGAACCCCAGTCTCATAAAATAGTCCATACTGCAATGTGGACTTCACATACCTGAGTATGCGTCTAGCTGCATCCAAATGCAGTTTCCTTGGAGCCTGCATAAACTGACTTACCAATCCAACAGCATAGCTCAAAGCATAGCTCAAATTTGGCCTGGTAATAGTCATATAAATCAAACTTCCTACTATGCATCTGTACATAGTAGGGTCTTCCAAAAGCTCACTTGCATCTGCGCTCAGCTTCACATTCTACTCCAAAGGAACTGAAATAGGCTTATAGACTGTCATCCCATATTAGGACAGCATGTCCAATCCATATTGCCTCTGCAAGAGCCATATCCCACTTGGTGATCTAATCACCTCAATGCCTAAGAAATAATGTAGCTCTCCCAAATCCTTCATCTCAAACTTCTACTTCAATAGCATTTTCACATGAAGGATATCTTCATCACTATCACCTGTGATGATCAAATTATCAACATAAATGACAAGTAGCATAATACCTTTCTTTGTTTTTCTCACATAAAGTGAGAAATCCGCCTTGGAAATCTGAAAGCCAATAGTGACAAGATACTATCCTATCTTGTCAGACCATGCTCTAGGTGCTTGCGTCAAGCCATACAAGGCTTTCTTCAACCTGCAAACAAACTCAGGATGAACAACATGAACATAACCTGGTGGCTGCTCCATAAAGACCTCTTCTTGCAAATCACCATGCAAGAAGGCATTCTTTACATCCATCTGATGTAAAGACCATCCCTTTGATGTAGCCATAGCAATGACTGCTCTTACGGTTGCCATCCTTGCAACTGGACTGGATGTTTCTTCATAATCAATGCCATATATTTGTGCATACCCCTTGACAACTAATCTTGCCTTGTATTTGTTCACAGAACCATCTGCATTGTGCTTTGAACACCTTATAAACCCACTTACAGCCAATTGCATTCTTATCTTTAGGCAAAGGCACCGATTCCCATGTAACATTTCTTCCAAGGCATCCATTTCTTCATCCATGGCTTTCTCCCATTTTTCTTTTCCCATGGCTTGCTCAAAAGAAGTGGGTTCTGGTTCCAGTATCACTTTGACCATATAGGCATAGTGAATGGCTGTAAATCCATCATATTTCAGCCTATCCACAGGATATCTAGCTCTGGTAGACTTGTGCAAAATAGGCTCACTTCCAGGTGCTCTCAAAACATCCCTGGTCTTCCTTACTCCAGGTGTAACAACAGAAGGAATACCCAACTCATGATCAATGCTCTGTTCTGAGCCACTGGATTCACCATCCACATAAGAGTGACCTGGATTTACCTCAAACATGGGCTGATCTACCTTCTCTTTTCCTTTTCGTAATACTTGCATACCACTATCTGCATTGCTTTGAGGAGATTCTCCTGATCTCAATCTACCTATCCATGGTGAAGTATGTGGACCACTACTAGAGGACACTGCAGGTCCACTAATATTTTGTGATTGCTGTTGTGAATTCGGTGTAGCATTACCATTTTGTGCATCTACATCATCAATCACATTTACTGGTTTATACCAGCTGCTCATCTCATCAAAAACAACATCTTTGCTCACTATAAACTTACGAGTAGAAGGGTTATAGCATCTATACCCTTTTTGCTGTAGAGAATAACCAATAAAGATGCACTTCTCAGCTTTTGGATCCAACTTGGACCTCAACTCATCTAGCACATGAACATAGGCAATGCAACCAAAAATTTTCAAATGAGAAATATCTGGTTTCCTACCAGTATACATCTCTTTTGGCATCATGCCATGTATTGTTGCAGTGGGAGTCCTGTTCAGTATGTAAACTGCTGTAGCAACTGCTTCAGCCCAATAATAATCTGGTAGGTATTTTTCATTTAGCATGGCCTGAGATACCTCTCCAATATGCCTGTTTTTCCTTTCTGCAAGTCCATTTTGCTGTGGGGTATGACTGCATGAATATTGCTGCTTTATGCCATGCTCCTGCAGGAACCTTGCAAATGCATTTGAGAGGTACTTTCCCCCTCCATCTGACCTTAGGCATTTTATTTGCAGGCCTGTTTCTTTTCCAACCATAGCTTTAAAAGCTTTGAAATGCCCAAACACTTCACTTTTCTTTTTCATAAAATACACCCAAACTTTTCTGCTGTAGTCATCAATAAAAGTGACAAAATAATGACAGCCTCCAATAGATGCAGCTTTAGTAGTCCACACATCAAAGTGGATTAATTCCAATGGCTTCTTACTCTCTTGAACATGTCTAGGAAATGGTTTCCTTGCCTGTTTTCCAAATTGATAGGCTTCACATACCTTATGCATTTCTGCAACCTTGAATTTAAGCAATCCTGCAACAATATTTTAGGCCTGCATTGATTTAAGTCGCTGTACATTAACATGACCAATGCGTTTATGCCAGATATCAATCTCTGCAACTACACCGATCCCATGTGCAAAAATTGCTACACTCAATTCAGGCATGTCCGCATCCAATGTAAACATCCTGCCCTTCTTCTTTCCTTTTGCTATCAAGCGACTATTATTTTTCATATCCTCAACAAAGCATCCATGAGGATTAAATCTGACCTGCAAGCCCTGCTCAACCATTTGACCAACTGAAACCAGGTTCTTGGTAATATTCGGGACATGAAATACATCAGACAGGTATTTCTTTTTCCCATCCTGCATAGACAAAGGAATTTTACCAATTTGCACAATAGGATGTGCGGTATCATCACCAATCTCCACAAATCCTGGGTTTTCAATTTTCCTTGCATCTTGCAACCATTCTGCATGACCTGTCATGTGGTTTGACGCATCTAAGTCAACATACCACACATCATTGCTTTCTTCTGCATTTATCACAGAATTGGTCATGTGCTGCACCACAAACAGATGCTCATTTCTATCATCACCCTATCTACTAGAAGATGCATAATTCCCTTGCTACAATTTTCCATTCATGATGTCATTCTGCTTTTTATAGTAGTCTTTAGCCATATGACCCATTTTACCATAGTAGTAGCATTCAACATTGCTGTTTGCATTTTGGCCTCTCTGCCATCCACCATGACCTCTTTGGCTCCCCCTGCCTCTAGAGTTACCACGTCCTCCTCCATAGGACTGGTTTTCTTGAGTTTGTTGCATATTCTGATTTCTACCATGGTCTCCAGATCGGCCTGCTCTACCTCTGCCTCTACCTCTTCTAGCATTTGAGTAGAAGACAGTTTCTTTTGAAGTTCCTCCTGAAGAAGATGCACCACCATTTCTCTACTCTTCAGAAATTAGAAGAGCAAATAACTCCTCAAAATCAAGAAATTTTTCACGGACAGCAATGGATGTCCGGAACTGTGCATAATATCCTTTCCTAGACCATTCAAGGTCACAGAAACTAGATCATCATCTTCCACTGGCGACCCAATGGAAGCAAGTGCATCTGCAATTTTCTTTACCTTCATGTGGTAGACATTGATGCTCATATTTTCTCTCTACACATTGTGCAACTCCTGCTTGAGCTGCATTTTCTTGGCTTGCATATTTGTGCTGTATATTTTTGCCAAAGTATCCTATGCCTCCTATGGCGTACTTGCATCCTGAATATGCACAATCATAGAATCTGAAATACTGATAGACAGCCAGTACATAACTTTTTTGGCTCTCTCATGCCATCCTTTAAATGCTTGTATTTCCTGTTGATTGGGAACATTAGGAAGAACTGGTTCTTCTTCATTTCCTATAATGAACTCCCAATAGCCTTTTCCCATAAGGAAGTTTGTCATTCTAAACTTCCATGCTTGGAAGTTGTTCTTGTCAAGCTTTTCAGTGACAATCTGTGAAAGAGGATCAGACGCCATTACAGAACACTGCAAAATATTCTGTCACTGCAAAAAACACAGCTTCTGCCTCACAAGGGCAAATCTACAAAACTGACGAAAGTGGTATTTGACCACACAGTCACTTCCTAGTGACGATTTTGCATGAACAGGCAATAAGGATGATTTTATAACTCCCAATATCTCTATGCACAGGCATACGATGTAATTTTTGTGGCAACTTTTCACCGACCTACAGAGCAGTGGTCGCACAACAAAAAGAGGGCCTTTTTCTCAGTGCTTGCGGAGAACTTCCGCCTCCAAAACGGGCCTCAAAATGGCCTCAAATCAGAAAAATAAAGTCACTCTTGCACTTTTCGGCTGTGCTACCTGCAAAGATTTGCTCCCAAACTCGAAAAAGGAAAGCAACACTGGTACTCTTACCAGGACACTTACTTGCGGCTTTCTCACATACACAATGGGGGAATACACACAAAGGTGGAGGCTGAAAACAGTTTTCCTCTTCTTAGTTGTGAAAGCCAAAAGAACTCTATTACAAAGAAATAGAAGAACCCTATATGTGGGTCTTAAACCAAACTCAGCTAACTAAGGTGGCATACTAACTGAGCCACAAACTAGAGTACATAAGGATAGCTATCATCCAGCTATTATTCATGGGCGATGTACCAATCGCATCTACAACTAACAAGTCGGTGACATAAATGCACAACGGTCACCCTGGCATATCACGAGTGGAGCTCGATGTCTCAACACCACCGCAATCATTGCCTTATCCTTGAAGATTATGAGTAATCTGTGTTCACTCCTCCATCTTTTGTGAAAAATATTAAAGTCTAGCCCTCTCCCCCATGTACACAAGCCCCACCAAATTAGAAGGAGGCCATAGTAGGTGTAGACTCCAGAGACATAGATAAGGGAGAGCAAAAGGAGTCTACCAAAGATGCAATGGAAAAGCAACCCATTGAGCTAGACATAATAGAGGATAGTCGATTGAGACTGTTTGAGTGACAAAGGTATCACTGGCTACCCAAGATAAGGAAGAGCATACCAACAAATGCTTCAAAGAAAAAGAACAATTGCCAACCTGGCACATCCTAGGCTCATATCCATTGGCAACCCAACAAGTGCCTCGTCTACCTCAATTAAACTGTGTCCAATTGAGGGTAGTAACCCCCTCTTCTAATCAAAGGACCTCTCCAACCTATAGGTGGTGATGGCTGACAATTGGCAGTAGGTTGTGTGAATCTGTAATGGAAGCAACTTTAATCGGCCACCATATGGATCAAACATGGGTGCATGCATGCATGCATGTATGTATGTATATGTGTGTGTGTGCATGTGCACGTGTGTGTATGTGTGTGTGTGTGTGTGTGTGTGTGTGCATGCGTGTGTGTGTAGAGAGAGAGATGTATAAATATATACACATATAGATCTATATTTATACACATATAGAGGTATACAAATTTTTATACATCTATATATCAATACATGAGTGTATATATATAGAAATGTAGATATGTGTATACATGTGAAGATATAGGTATGTATAGGCATAGAGGTAGATGTGTAGATGCAATTATGTATATAGAAGTACATATCTATACGTAGAGAGATTTATAGATGTATATCTAAAGTAGAGGAGAAAGAATGGGGAGAGATGTGCAGGGTTAAGATGTTTACTATATGTTGAATGCACGTTTATGGAGAGGTTGGCTATAAGCCATGTTACAGTATCATGGGCATCATTGAGTTTTTCTTGAGGGCATATTAATTGGTGTTTAAACAAAGCTTGCTTAATAATAACACCACAGGAAAGAATTAAAGTAGCCACCCTAGGATGTGGACTACATGATGTGGAGATGTGGATCGAGGATACCCACAAGGAGCTTGTGAAGACTCAAGACTAGTATTCACCTGAATGGCCTGATGTTATTGCCTCGAATGCTTCCACAAATTGTGACACCATAGCTTGTGTTCTTTGCTCCGATGGTAATGTTTGAGAATGCAGGCATTTGCAACCGCTTCCTGCTCTGCTGCTCTACAAGGAGTCTGTTTTCTTCTTGTTGTTTCTCCCTTCACAAATGTTGTAAAAGTGTCTTTTGTTGCCATTTTGATACTGTGCCATAGCTTTTCTCGACTTGCAATCTGTTCCTTGTGCCTTGACCAGGCTTTTCAGCTTTCCTATCTTGTAGCCTTTGTCTGCTTCTCTTACAAGCCATGGTGAGCTGCATGTTGGCATTGATGCCATGCCTACGATCAGTCAAGAATAGACTAAGAGAAGCTAGCTGGTGAGGTAAGCAAAGAATAGAAGACAACTTACCCGAAAGAAGACAATGCCAAACCAAAGTTTGTGCAAGGTCACGTCGAGGTGGGTGCGGGTTGTAGGGTGAGGATAAGTTGCAAGTACTTAATCTTCCAAGATTTGATGTGCGAGAGGTGTGAAAATTCAAAATTTACGGGAGTAACAAAATTTTTAGCCGTTAGTTTCCCCCCCTTCGGCGATATGTTTCAAAACACAAATGGCCAAAGGGCATGCTATCGGGTTTGATGTTGTGAATTATGAAATGCAATGATGTTTGGCATGCTTATGAGCCATATAGCAAGCAATTGCATGGAAAAAGAAACAATTCAAAATTTTAAATAGTGGTTGATTTATTAAAAGACGAGTGAAGGAGCTGTGGACTCCCCCCAAATGCACTGATGAATCAGCTACTGCAGACTTTTGGCTACGGATTGTTCTTGAGACACACGAAATACTAAAGCAAGCTAGAAAACACAGAGATAAAGTCCACCGTAAAAGGCTAGATGCTATCTAAAAGAGACTCAATGTTCTTGAGACTCACATGCACAGCGGGGACATTCAAGCACAGATTGGCCTTCGTCTTGCCAAGAGTGAACTTGCCAGACTAGAGTTCATAAAATATTCTTTAGCTAGACTGTCTAATACTATGTAGTCAGATGAAGAAGTGGTACGAGCAAGGAACAGATGCCAGGTTGCAAGACAAGGAGTAATCACAGGTCTAGATCTTCAAAGTTTGGAGGCCCCTCTTTCATTGTGGGAACTCAAGGAAGTGGTGTTGGTCATGAAGGATGGCAAAACCTTGGGAGAGGATAGTCTTTCTGTTGAGTTTTACAAAACTTTTTGGGATTGGGTAGGCCCCAGTCTCTTGGAGGTTTGGTAGGAAAGTGTCTCTACCTTTTCTCTCTGAACACCTGAATAGTGGAATAATCAAGTTGATTCCCAAAGAAGGAAGAAAGGACTTGATTAAGAATTGGAGACCTCTAATTATGCTTAACTACAACTACAAAATCTTTGCCAAAGCTTTAGCCCTAAGAATTCAACACAAGATGGACAGATGGATTTTGCAAGAACAAAAGGGTTTTATAAAAAGGAGGCACCTCCTAGAGGCTATTGTAAATATATGGGACGGCTGTGAACATGCTAGGGAGTCCCGGTCAAGATATTTGCTTTAACAAAGTAGATTTTGAGATAGATTTGACTGGAATTCCTAATGCAATCCATGAAAGACATGGGTCTTGGTACAAATTTCATCTCTTTGTTCAAGCTTTTGCTCTCAAATGCCTCAATGAAGGTGTGCGTTAATCGTGAGATGTACTCACCTTTCTTGTTGAGAAGATCCATTAGACAAGGATGCCCCATTGCCCCTCTCCTCTATACTATAGTAGCTAATGCCTTGGGCTGGTTGCTCATTGATAAAACTTCTGATGGTGTGGTCAAAGGAATTGAACTGCCATCTGGAAAGCAGCTCATTATGCATTAATTTGTGGACAACACTAGTTGCATGCCTAGAAACACCACTCCAGACATGCGAGAGGTAATGGAATTCCTGGAAACCTATTGCTTAGCTTCAGGTTTCCTCATCAATCATAGCAAAATGGGATACTACACTTTTAATGGAAGGCCACAAGATGAACTAGATCGCCTGGGATGTCCGTTGTTTTTGAAAGGTACGGTTTTCAGATTGGTTGGCATACCCATGGGTTTTGAAGTATCCCGGGGGATTCACTCTTCATTAAAGGGGGACGTCACCTGCGTGCATGAACTTCAAGAAAACCCCCTATTTAAGATCCACGTAGGATGATAAAACACCCCTATTTAAGCTTATAAGATACCACCAAAATTCCATTATGTCCCCCCCTTTCCTTAAATCTACATTCTCTCTCAAGCATTAGATTACACAATAAGCAAATTTAGGTTACTTTCCCTATGACTATTTAAAACCATACACAAAATCAAACTTGTTTGGACTAGTTACCCAAGTTAACCTATATTATGTCCCCCCTTCTTAAATATGACATGGTCCCCCTAGCAATATTGGGGAAAAAAAAGGGCCCCCACCCCTAATGTATAAGCTTATGCCTCATTTCAAAAAAACCCCCTATTGTACACTCACGTGATATCATAAGTTTCCCCTTGTGAATCCCCCGGGTGAAGTATTTATGAAGGAACGGTGGGATTGGATGCTAAACAGATTCAGTGCTAATCTAGAAAAGTGGAGAGGATTTCAAGCCAACCTGGCAAGAAGGTGAATGGTTCTTGACCATTTCTTGTACCCTATTACTATTTTTACTTGTCTTGTTGGCACCCAAGTCAGGCAGGGCTGGACAAAGTGATTTCCAAATGTAGATCTTTCCTTTGGGGCGGAACAAACAAGATCGCCAAAGTTAGGTGGAGTTTCTATACCAGGCCCAAGAGTGAAGGAGGATTGTGTGGTAGTGGACATCAAATAGGCGACGGCAAAACTGGCTACAACGTGGATTATCAAAGTACTCCTAAGCTCTGATCTTGACTGGGCAACAGTGGACAACGGTTCTAACATGGAATTTCAAGCACATCTGACTTGTCAGAGCCAAGGGGTGGCATAGTGACCAACTCAGATGGAAAAGTATGCTTTAAATCAGAAGGGAATTTAAACTCACCAATCATGATGCTCTCTTTGTCACCACTAGATTAGCACTTTGGGAAGGAACCATATAGTGGAAGGGGGGTGCGGTTCTCAATTACACCTTAGAGTTTAGTTGGATCCTCTCCCCCCTCTTGCTTTCTGTGCCTACCCCCTTCGATGATATAGGAGACATGATCCCTATTCTAAATGCTCATTGTAACACCTTCAACTCTGCTCAGTGTTGGCAGCAGAGATTCCTTTATATCTAGTCAAAAGCTATCCTTGAGAAGATGTCAACCTTGCTCTGGCTCATCATGCATAAGGCAGTGTGGAACAACATAAGGGGGATGACAATTGGAAAACGGGATGGCAAATGTCAACAATGCCTAGGATCCCAAGAGGATATTTTTCATTTATTTGTGGCATGCCCTTCGGCCAAGAAAGTCTAGAAAAGAGTGCAGATACATCTAGGAGAGCCAGTTAATTGGAAAGCAATACTTCTTGGGAATGCATCAAAAGTCAAGCACATACACTGGGCACTTGTGTGAGCACACGCC
The DNA here is from genome assembly GCF_047967505.1 of Dipteris shenzhenensis. Lineage (NCBI taxonomy): Eukaryota > Viridiplantae > Streptophyta > Polypodiopsida > Gleicheniales > Dipteridaceae > Dipteris > Dipteris shenzhenensis. The sequence goes on from NC_141617.1 coordinate 50,860,515, forward strand.
TTGTGGTTTATTTAAGTTTCCAAAAATGACTTTCGGTTCAACGTGAATATTACTAATGCATAATATTTATTTTCTGAATGGTTAGCAGGCATCCCAAATTTATGACAGTGACCTTGAACGTTTCTTCTCGGAGATTCAGGACCATGAACAAGAGCACCTCAAATCCTTTAACGAAGAATTCTAGTTCAAGGGAGCCATCTACTATGAGACCGCTGATCTCTTTGTCTTCTTGTGATTGAGAACCAGATGTCCGTATTGGGATAAGCTGTACTTTTGCTATAATTGTTTTCATTTGATCATGATTGTATATCTTCTGAAGTTTTATAATATAACACAGTTCCTAGCTGGAAAAGACTGGGGTCAGCCTCAAACCAGGATGAGGCGATGCTTTGTGATCCAAAGTTAAACTAAATCAATAGCGATGTGTGATCAGAAATTGAAAGGGTGGAATAGACAATAATTATGGAGTTAGAGGTGGTTTGTAGGAGATTCTCAAAAGGTTCTCTCAACTCCCCTATCTACTCGTTGGACCATGTTAGGTCCCCTGCATAGTTCATGTCAACGAATTGAAGAGAATCTTTAAGGTCACTCCATGATTGGAGCTTAGATCCTCTTATTGTGGTACCTTTACCCGACTATCTGTCTGTGCTTATTTCTATTATGTTAAAATCTCTTATCAAAACAACCTCATCACATAGATCGGATAGGGACTACCAAGTAGTGCTGAGTCTTATGATAACTTGTGGGGGCATAAACTAACACTAGTAAGAACTTGATTCCTTTGAGAAGGCATTCTAACAAGATCCATCTGTTGCCTATGTCAACCACAACATCAAGAACGCTCTGGGAGTAGTGCGACAAAATTCCAATAGCACACCCTCCTCTACCATCTTCGTTGGAGGTGGAATACCATGTACTCCTCTTATCAATATATCTGAGTCGTGTGACTAGAGCATCTTCTGTAGTTTTAACCGCTTGAAGAGCTAGAAAGGTAGGAGAAAGAGAGTTTTCTCTCAGCCAAGTGGCCAAGATTGCCCCATTGGGGTCAATGAGACCACGAATGTTTAGGGATAGGAACAAAATGGGTTTACTTACCATGATTTTTCTACCCCTTTTTGGCCCTGGGGTTTGGGCTACTTGCATGCGCAGAAGGACCTTTAGATGTCGATAGCCTCCTCTTACTATGTGTTGTGACAGTAGGTTTTCCTTTGACCACTATATCTTTATCCGCTTGAGGAGGAAGATGAAGATCTTCCTCCGAGTCATCAAAGTCCTCTATCAACATATCATCACTCTTGTTGACTTCATCCTCAAAATCCTTGGCCTATTCCTCTCCTGGTTCAATCTTGGGAATGAGCTAAAGGTTGAACCGTCTCTGATAACCGTCCAAGCAGATTAAAAGATCTTTACACATGCACAAATTGCACATTTTCACCTTCTTCCATTTTAGGGTGAATATAGATGCCAATACCAAAAATTATCAATGTTTTAAGACCACCATGCAGTAGTTCCACTAGTTTGGATTCCAAATTTTCAATCCGTTTTGCTTTTCAACAAATCAAAAAAAAGTTATGGAGCATGCCCTCAAATGGGTGGGCATCACTTTAGTACAACATTGGAGGCCCTTTAATCCATATCTAATGTTCTCAGTAGCTAGGTGTGTCCTTGGGTTGAGGAGATCATGTAGTGTACTTTTGAATGATTACTTGGCTGCATGTATGTACAGAACAAAATTTTGATGTTTTGGATAAATTGCTATATCGTATAATCTTCAAGATGCATGCTTCATATGCAACATAGCACTTGTAATGCTTGAACGGTCTCGTTCCATATCCTTTTTCCAAAAAATTTTGGTCTCATGTTCAAGTTTGGAATGTGTACTACAACTTGAAGACAAAGTTTGCCGAATTCCATTGAGCAAAGTTATGGGTCATGCAAGATACCTATATAGAGAAAATTCCCTAAACCTCACAAAAAATGGCTATATTTAAGCAAACAATGACCCAAAAACCTTGAGGAAGCTTTCAAAAATTTAAGAAGAATGAGATTAGAGGATTTTTGGGTGAAGGACGATGCCTAGAAATTCAAAAATCTGAATTAGAGGCTGACTCTTACACAGACCAACTCAAGAATAGTTGGGAGATTATTCTTGCAAAGGTTAGGAAAAATATTACAATGTGTTATAGCTAGTTGAGACAAGTTGATTAGTGCATATGGCTTCAATGGCATGGTGGAAGCATTGACTAGACTGGAAACATGCTTTGGAATTACAACTAAAAAATGATAAGAAAAAGAAGAAAGCACATGGCTTAAGCATTGAGTCAGATTTAGATGAAGATAATAATGTAGATTTTGATACTAAAGATTCAGATGTAGATCTAGATTTTGACTCTAAAGATGAGAAAGAGGATTGAGATGATGAGAAAGAAAGAAAAAACAAGAAGAAAAAAGGAGAGACATAGTGCCATTGAGGCAACTGAGCTTTAACAATATGTCTTCCTTGTTGAATTCATACTAGAATCTCTTCAAGAATATAGCCTTTAAGTTGTATATGTCTTACTTGTTGAATTTGTGCTAGAACCTCTTTGAGAATGCAACCATCAACTTGTCCCACATGGCAAATGTATATTGGGCTATTGGTTGTACCACTTGATGGCTTTGTTAGTGCACATGGTAGGTAGTAAATCAATAACCCTTCCTCTTGAGTGACTTGTACAATTACAGTCATTCTCATAAAATCTTGAATGAGACAGAGGATTCTCTTCTGATGCCCATTGAAGTTTTGAAAAATTTCATTCGTATCTTTGGTCCTCTTACTCCATTGGCTCCTTAGTGCGGGCCTTAGTAGTGGAATTTATTGGCCTGGTCTCTTTATTTCTATCATCTCCAAAGTCTCTTCCACCTCCATCTCTACTTGCTCTTCTTGATTCAGTCTTCTTTTGTGTGATGGTGATGTGGATCCGCTCCCTTGTCTTGGGGGCTCACCCAGAAATATGTAAGTATACAATGTGGGTTCAAATGGAGGGGGTTTTTAATTCAAAAAATTTAGTTCAATTTACAAAAATGTATTTACATTCGGGGTTTTTTAATTGAACTTTGAAAAAAGTCTGTAAACAGTATAGAAAAAGGGGTATTTTTCTCCAAGCAAAATTCACAAGGGGTTTTTAAAATATCCCTTAAATGCACGTTGTATCTAGGGTTTCTTAATAGTGAGCCCCCGGAGTCCCTTGTCCTTGCCAAAACTTGTGCCCAAATTCACTAAGGGTAGGGTTCGTTGACTCTCTTGGTCACTCCTTTTTCTCTTCGATCAACATCAAGCTTGTGCACTCGTGACCCTGCTCAATTCCCTTGAACAATGATTTGACTTCTTCAATAGCTATCCCGAGCATTCTTATCTCGGCTTTGAGTGCACTCTTGTCTTTGTCATTGGTATCTGTGGTGATGTCTTACTCTTGCATCTGCTAGCTCTATCATTCATTGCACATCTTTGCTCACAGTCCACCGGCTTCTCTAGAATGCCACTTTGCATTTCCTACAGGATCATCAAATGTTAATGCTAAATTGTGATGATGGCAACATTGGCTCCTCAATTCATTGCATGGCCCGTTGTTTGTGAAGAATTCGACCAAATTGCCTTCTGCAAATGGGCCAAAGAATGTCGCCCTCATCAAGTGAATGTGAATCGGAGGGAAGCATATGCATAGTGTGGTAGTGAGGAAATAAAAAAATCAAAGCAAAATGCAATTTGTGGCAATTATATGAGGGCATTTAGAGGCTAGGCTCTCATATTTCCTATAAAATGCAAGCTTTTTCTCACCAGAATGCCCTTGAATGTGATTCAACTTATGAGCTTTAAAGAGAAAATGTATAAGAGGTCACTAAAAAATCATGTAGTGAAAATGATAGTGTATGCATGTATGTATATGTATATGTATATGCATATGGTACATGTATGTGTGTGCGTGTGTGCGTGCATGTGTGTGTGTGTGTGTGTGTAATTTCACCCAAAAAAAAAGTGTGTGTGTGTGTGTAATGCTCCTTTATGTTCAATTATGCACGAACACATGGCTTCATGAGAAGCCAAGGATCCCTTTGATTCCTCTAGGCTACCTTACATGAACTTGCTCCTCATCTTTAGAATGGATCAAGTCCTTATGGACCAATTCCATGTCTAGCATCCAATGGTTTGTTAGTTTAAATTCCTAGGGTCTGTATTATGTTTACGATCATTGCTTAAAATCTCAAGAGTTACACATGCATGAGATGTGAAAGTATCAATTTAGAGTGTGAAACCTAAGTCAAGGTCTCATCAAGAATTGCAAACAATCTAGGAGCTTAAATTTCAAGGAAATGCACTATTAGTCATCACACAATAGGTTGGCTATAAATGCTACATTTATGTTTTATTGAAAAGTCAATATTAGTTCAATGAATTACTTTAGAATGGATTTTACCCCCTCCCCCTGCTCTCTCTCTCTCTCTCTCTCTCCCCCCTACACCTTAACCGTTATGAACGTGCGTGAACTTAAGGCTTCTCAATGGTGGAGTAAGAGAGAAAGTTAAAGCTAACATCATTTTGTCTTAACATTTGTGAGGTTTTTTATATTTTTCATAATTTTTAAGTATATCGCCAAGACATGATCATGTAAAGTATTGACTGTAAAGCTCCAATGGATTTGAAGTTGGAAGGAGGAATGGAGGGTGGGATGAAACCATGGATGTAAAACTTAAATGGAATGGAAAACAAGTTAATTCTTGCAAACAACATTAAACTTCCCTAGTATGAGGCATAGTGAAACACGAATGTAGAAGTATTCATGTTGTATATTGGGAAGCATCCTAGTCTTATTTAGAGCTTATGGTTGAGATATTTTCACATAACCTTTTACCTAAGCAATTTTATTTAAATAATAATAATAATTACATGTGGAAATTCAGTCCAATAAGTGCAAAGCTTTGCTTTTAATTAAGAAAAGGTACTGCACTACTTACAGCCTTGACAAACGACAAGCACAGACAGTGCTTCAATCAAATGATGCCATTGTTCAGACTTGTGTCAAACATACAAATGCAACACAGTCCATCTGCTATTCCAAGTGCAAAACCATTGAATCAATCGTGAGATGCCAGGAGAGGTAGTCGCATGAATGTGCAATGTTTCGTCACCTGATAGTTTAAAACGAAGTACCTCACTGGGCATCAATATCGCTGCGTTCATGGGGTTGCCTGTACAACCAATCGAGTCTCTGGCAATTTAAGCGTTAGAATCGTCTTAAACGATCATCAGAATTCTAGGCAATGTAAAATAAACTGGCGAGTCAAGAAACATAGTGTAACTTACCTTGACACAGATTCTCATAGCTGCGCATCCTGTCCAATTCTGCAAAACGAATTTTTTAAAATGCATACAAACGGGAAGTTTGGGAGCGGACTCTGAGAAAAGACCTAGCGTATTCAGATAAATTTCTAGCTTCAGCTTGAGATTGCTCACAACCTCCAGCATCGCAGTTGATGGAGCTCTATTCCGAAGTAGACAGGCAAGGAAAACGGCTGAAGCTGCAACAACAGATGCTCGGAAGCGCAGAATCTCGTAATCGGTCAACGAAAGACACGCAATGTACTTTGCGAGAATCTCTAATTCTTTGTCTTTTCTGACGTCCTTCAGATAGTGCCTGGGCCAAAGTTAACACTAGAGCTCGTCAATTCCGGAAGCGGAAGTCTGTAACACTACCAGCTATAGTTTCCCCTCGAGCGGCATCTTTATAGAGCAATTAGCGCTTAGCGAAATCACCACATGAATGTCGCAGTAGTGGGGATTGAACACTCAAACTTGAGGGTATCCAGCACCACCCTCTCCATCCAACGTAGTTCTTTAGGCTCGAAACAGTTTTTGCCAAGTTCAAAGGCATCGCTCATCACACTGCGGATGGGAAAACTCTATGTTATCACAAACGTGACAGGTTCATGAAAATCGTCAAAATGTAGTTGAAAAGAACATATCTCGACCCACCGTAAGGGCTCTGTTTCCTCTAGTTTCGCGGCAATAGCAAGGCAGGCGATTCCGAGAAGCGCTAGCGATTGGCGTTGGATGAAAGGCCCACGAAACAGGGACCGATCCATCAGATTCACTGCCCGGAAGAGAGTTTGCAGGTGATGTTTGGACCTTGCGGCATGCTGTAGGGAAACAATGCAATAAACCTTTGATTTAGCAACGACCGTAGACAACAACTGCTAAAAGAGCCGATCAGTACCACTAGGCGAAGCGTAAAATCCAGTTTGCATTGCCCCTGTTAAAGATATCGTTGAATGCCTGAATCTGCCATGTTACTATGAGATAACGGTGCGATTCAAGTATCCCAGTGTAATGGCTTCGATCCAGGTAGCCCCACAGAAGCGGAAAGCTAAGCTCTCTTTCTCTAAAGCACAGCAGACTTTCTTCGTCCATGTAGTCATCGAACATCTGAAACCAAATTAGCATATAATTCAAAATCATTTTCAATTCTGAAGTCGTTCAATTCGCCAGGGGGACAAACGCTACCTCGCAATCCGGTTCAGAATTCAGCCAGTCGTTAAAGTTCGCCATCAGAGCAAAGCCGGCGCTGGCCTGGTCTTTGATGATTTGTTCAATCTTTGAACTCGATGAGAAAGGTCGGTTGTGATACGTTCCAAAGTAGCTCACAGCACCGTCTTTGTTCATGCGACAAAAGGCTTCGTCCTCCTGTGAAAAGCTGGCAGAGGAAGACGCAGAAGCGGACAGGAATTCAGCTTCTTCAGTTTCACAATATGGCGGGATAATGTCTGAGCTATGGGGAGAGAGAAATTCCGGAGCTTCACATTCAGCCGCTTTCTGGTCGGGGTACAGGGATCCAGGAGACGACTCAAAGACGAGGGAAAGGGGAGTGTGCCGTAATTGCAACTGCGGCCTGCGAGTAACATCCAACGCAAGAATATTTGCCGGGCTGCCCGATTCATCTGGAAACTCCGCAATATTGCAAATTTGAGGACCACGTGGAGTCGAGTCACAGACGCCGAAAGATCGCTCGCAGGTCGATCCGGAGGGAGTAATTTGGTCCGTAAAGCCAGAGCAATAGGAAATTGTCGAAACGGAAGCATCTGCGGAACGATCTACAGAGCAGAAACTCGGGGGAGAGAAGCCGAATGATGCAGGATATCGGAAACGTTCCTGTTTGTGCTGCGCCTGCGATCCTTGTGAGATGCGACGGGAAATGATGTGCTGCCGCTGCTGCTGCTGCTGCACAATACGGCCGATGATCCGCGGTCTGCTTTGGACAACGTAGCGCCTGCGATACCTGCGATCAAGCTTGAATCGCTGGAGCTTCAAAAGAAGGTGGTGCTGCTGCATTGTGAGGAGCTTCTTGCGCTGAAGAAGGTGGAAGGAATGGAAGTTGGCGAGGCGCTTCATTTTGGAGGAGAAATGGCGGGGGAGGCGGTGTTGGCTGCGAGGCTGCATGTTGTTGTTGTTGTTGTTGATGAGAATGCAGGCAAAGGGCAAACGAAATGGAAGGGAGACATGAGCAACAGAGGGTTTTTACATCACCTCAATTCAAGGCATTATGAGAAAGACCTATACACAAATGCCACATCACTAGTACACACGTGTCACGTCCTCGCTCTCTTACCGACTGCTTGCATAGCGCTTCTAGGATTTGGAAATTGACTTTTATTTCAAGGAATCAAGTTTCAACCCTAGGCACAGCTTGGCTTGGCTCACTCAACCTTGGTTTGGACAGTAAAGGTGAAGTATAGATGGTCAAACTCTCATTTAAATATATGGTATTTCCATATTTGTATGCCATTCACGTTTCAATTAATGAGGATTTTTTATGACACTAATTTAAATATATGGTATTTCCATATTTGTATCCCATTCATGTTTCAATTAATGAGGATTTTTCCATTCACGTTTCAATCAGTGAGGATTTTTTATGACACGAATTTCTGATTTACCACCTAGGCCAAGAGGAGAAGTTGAATGCGGGGCAAGGGAGATGGGAGATACTGGTGCTCTAGACAGTCCCTACAAACAACAAACAACCAAAGAAATCAAATTAAATGACACACACACACGCGCGCACACACATACATAGAGAGAGAGAGAGAGAGAGAGAGAGAGAGAGAGAGAGAGAGAGAGACTCATGGCAAGAACTCCTCCATGCAAAAGATGGATGTCTTGGCCAATGATGGTGGGAAAACTTTATGAGCGGTGGTTTAAATTTGGAAAATTGTGAAGGACAATTTGCAAATAAAGTTTCAATTTTGGAATCTAGATAGTGTTCGATTTTTTAAAATTCTTGTATTGTGTCGTGATTTCTTAAGAAACATTGAAAGCATCGAATCGGCTCGTGTTTATGGGTGTGTGCAAGCCCTCTGTGTGCTATACGTTTGAAAAATGGAGCTATTGATGGGAGGAGAATGAAGTGAAAGGGGGAACGAGATCTAGATTCGGGACCTAGAAGGGACGATTAAGGTACATTACAAAGATCTGTGCAGCTATAAGGGCGTCGTAAAAATCCATAAGGTTGGATCTTTCTTATGACTAACTTGACCAAGGTGGAGGCACTAATTAACCCAAATGCTAATAAAGTCCCAAGCTTGCATCATGCTCTGAAATATGCATGGATAAAGATGTTAAGATCTCTCCTTATGCACGTCAACTTCCCTAATCAACTATGTGATTTTCATTAGAGGCTTGATAGTATATGCTCACATCCGTGAACAACTGAACGCCTTGATCGGCCTCATGCATCCATAATTTGAAATTGCAAGAAGCAGGCCACAAACACATTTGTACTTCCTTCTCTCGGTAATCTATCAATATTAAGGAATTTCTATGAAGCTTGTCTTCTATGTCCCGTCAATGATCATCCATGGAGTTTTTCTGCGATTGACAACATGTGCTTTTTGGTGATGGGCAAGCCAGACTAACTTGGATGCTAACTAATTCATTAAGTAGGTAGGTAGTCATATGACATTTAGAATCCTTGACTTGGATGCTGATTAAGTAGGTAGTCATTTGGCTTTCCTGAAGCCTTGACTTCATGCTTGCATGCTAGCAAACCACCGAGAATTGCACTTCCCTCTCCCCTCCAAATTTCTTGTGCATCTTCTTCTCGTCGACTGCCTTGGGGAATGCTATCTCTTGGAGCAATTTCCTTTATGAAAATTCAAGCTTGAAAATTGCATGCACGAAATAGAATATAGCACCAACCCCTTGGTTTGTTTGGGGTCATATCTTCATGCACTTGGTAGGTTGATTACTTGAGAGCTCCTTATCTCCCCCACCCCGATACCTCAATGGACCTAGGAGACATTTCTATCAAACATGTTTCTTCTAGGATGGAATGTACGAGCATACGTGGAAATAATCATGCGTCTATTCATTAACAAAGCTCCTTTGAACAAACGTAGCTCTCGGAGATTGAAAAAAAAGCCTTGGGTTAATGAAGGAAAATCTCATTAAATATATCACCACATGTTTGTGACACACAACTGATCGGAGTAGAGAAGAAATACAATAGTGTCGCTCATTGAAAGAGTACCATGAGGAGTAGTAAACTTCATAACTACTTTGTTTATGGCAGTAGCAAAGATAACCTTCACCCTTTCTCTCATTGCCAATCAATCCCTTCTCTCACCCATCCTATTGCCTCCTCCCCCTAGGACGTAAATTCCCATCCACAAACTCCATCACCAACAAATCAGCAAATGGCGTGGCTTCCACAATCACCGATGCTTTTCGACATGATATAGAGTTGTACAAATTAAAAGGTCATATTGCCTAATGCAGGCATGAGCTAGAACATCGTAAAGATTAGATAATCCCTATCTATGATTGACAAAACATATGTATATTCAAAGCTCTCTTATGTCCAGCAAACTTGGAGGGAAGAGAGAGTCAAAAAATCACCTACAATCATCTCTCTCTCTCTCTCTCTCAACTCTTTTTGCTCTCTCTCTCTCTCTCTCACACACACACACACACACACACACTCTCTCTCTCTCTCTCTCTCTCTCTCTCTCTTTCTATTCTCCTTTTTTTGCATCCACTTAATTTCTTACTTTTCATTTTTCTCCTTAGTTTTTGTATTTCTTTGCTTTTTTTAAAATTTCCTTAATTTCTTCCTTTTTTTACTGTATTTGATCTTAATTTACCTAAATTTTATGTGATCGTGACTATAATTTTGTCCAAAAAGTTTAATTTCTCATTTTTTTTTTGGAAATGCTAATGTCTATGTCTTCATTGTACCTTCACTTTTTCACCCCCATATCTCTATTTTTCTTAATTTTCTTTATCCTATACACTTCTCTTGATCATACCATTACTCCATACAACTTTGTACTCATAAGTTTTTACATCTAGCTTAGTAAGTCGATGGTTAAGGGTTTATGTTTATTGTAATCCCGATAACAAGGGAGGGATGTTTATGACACCTGTCTTCCCAACCGAGGCTTAACTAGTTCTGATCATGTTTTCCTTGTTGGATGGTGGTAGGTATGCAAACTCTCCTCTTCAATAAAAGTAGTGCTTACTAGGTCTTCTTTAAGCTTAATATTTTTTGCATAAACATTTTTCCTTCCTTATCAAAACTCTTATGTACTTTTTATAAAAATTAGTAGGTTTTTTACCTACTTGTTCAAACTCTTAATTTTATAAGTTTCTCTCTCTTTTCCATCGTCATTGCTCTTTCATTATTTCACTATGCAAAGGGTTTTGTCTCATCTTCCACACACGTCCTTTCCCCTGCAACTATGGATGGTTGCACATAGAACACTTCAGTCATTAAGGCCTTTTTTCACTTCTTGACTCCTTTCTCTAACTTGTGTCCTTTTTTCCTTTCAGAAATTTTCATGGGATGTTTTGCTCCAATCAAAAGCTCTCAACAACCCTCTTCCAGCTCCCTCTTCCTCATCCGAAGCATCTTGGTGGGTGGTTGCACTTATTACATTTAAGTCATCATGGACTCACTTCATTGCTCGTTGAGCAACGTTTTCTTTCTTTTGGTTTTTTCTTCTTTCTAAGAAGTCTTCCACCCTAAACAATTCTTCCCAGATTGGCCCACTCCCTTCTCTATCCCTGTTATGGCTATCATTATAAATTCCTTTTTCCCCTAGTAACTTGCAAAACCAATAACTCCCATTGCTCCAAAATGACATGTCTTACACTTCTCTTACTCTTTTTCCACTCCTTAATTGACACTTCTAAAAAATTACTAGTCCTTTTCGGATAGACAATAGGTCATCACACTAGGTGATGACCTATTGTCTCACCTAGTGTGTTGTATCCTATTGGGGCAAAGATGGGTACACACACACACACACTTACTATTCTCCTTTTTCTTTTGCGCCCACTTAATTTCTTAATTTTCCTTTTTCTCCTTAGATTTCTTATTTCTTTGCTTTTTATTGGTTTCCCTTAATTTCATCATTTTTTACTGTATTTAATTTGAATTTCCCTAAATTTTATGTGATCGTGAGACTATAATTTTGTCCAAAAACCTCAATTTCTCATTCATTTTTTGGAATTGCTAATGTCTATGTCTTCATTGTACCTTCACTTTTTCACCCCCATATCTCTATTTTTCTTAATTTCCTTTATCCTATACACTTCTCCTGATCATACCATTACTCCATACAACTTTGTACTCATAAGTTTTTACATCTAGCTTAGTAAGTCGGTGGTTAAGGGTTTATTTTTATTGTGATCTCGATAACGAGGGAGGGGTGTTTATGACACTTGTCTTCCCAACTGAGGTTTAACTGGTTCTCATCATGTTTTCCTTGTTGGATGGTGGTAGGTATGCAGACTCTCCTCTTCAATAAAAGGAGCGCTTACCAGGACTTCTTCAGGCTTAATATTTTTTGCATAAAATTTTTTCCTTTCTTATCAAAACTCTTGTGTACTTTTTATAAAAATTAGTAGGTTTTTTACCTACTTGCTCAAACTCTTCCTTAATTCTATAAGTTTCTCTCTATTTTCCATTGTCATTGCTCTTTCATCATTTCAATATGCAAAGGGGTTTTGTCTCATCTTTCACACACACACACCACGTTTCGCCACATGTCTATGCTATAGTGAGGGCTTGTGATTAGTGGGTTTGGCTTTAGGGAGGGGAAGGTAAAGGTTGAATAAATTTAAGCCATGTGTCTACGTATCCCTCTACATTGCAGCTGCAACAGCTAAGAATTGGATAATTCTAGAGACATTGTTTGCAGTCCAAATGAAACACTCTAAGGCCATGTTGAAACATGAACTTTACAACCTAAAGATGGAAGAGTCTAGCAGTTAGGGAACCTTTCTTAATAAAATGCAAGCTCACTTGAAGTAACTCAACAACCTTCGGGCCCGAATTGAAGACGAAGATAAAAAGGCCATTCTATTGAAGTGTCTACCTCAACGTTACAGTGAAACTGTTCGAATTCAACGTATGGATATTAATACTGATTATTTGGATTGTGTAGTGCTTTTACTCAGTGAAGAACGGCGAGAGGAGTCCTTGCAACCTGGAGGTGAAATTGCATACAATAATAAAGGAGAAGAAACTAACTTCGAGCAAAGCAAGAAATGATGAGAGAGTTTGCCATTATTGTGGATGGGAAGGTCATGTTGAAAAACAATGCTATAAAAATCAGAGAGATGAGCAACTTAAGATCACTTCAAAAGACAAAGTGTGCACTATGGAAGAAGCAGCAACCAGTGAAGAAGTAGCAGGATTGGTAGAAACTGAAATCACTGGTGAAGACTGGGCTTTTTTATTGAACAATATTTTCAGTGTTGGTCTAGATTTTTGTAAGCGTCCAACTATTCTTGATGACTTTGGCTTGTCGTAAATAGGTCATTTTCTAGATACCGGTTCAAATCGGTGTGCAGCATAATATGCTTCTAAATTCAGCTATGCTCCCCCATTTCGGTTGTGGGGGGGATTGTTAGAACTCCTCTGGTTTAGGCACTCCCTCATGGGGGGGCTAGATGATCTAAGGTTTAAACTTGGTGATTGGGGGAAGCTTCATGGCATTAGATGTGTTAGGATTGGACCATGCATGCTGATCAGTGCATGAGATTTGTGGAAGACATTTGGCATGCATCTATTGGCATTTTAATGCTGGTGGATCTGGAGGTTTCGGTGCATGGTGACCCTTGGCGATCGTAGAAGATCCTCCTGGAATTCACTAGCGGTGGTGAGCTATGGTAGTCGTTCATCCTACATAGTTTTGTAGGGTTGATGGGCTCCTTCTTCCTGTCCGAGCCCTCACGGCTCTCTGTCAGTGTCATCAAACCTAGTGTCTCACCTCGTGTCTCGGAGCTGCTCATAGTAGGGTCCTTAGTTGAGTCATGTTGAATTTATTGGCAAAAAGCCCCATAGGGATGAGCACTTGTCTAGGTTGTGCACTGAATCTTGGTGTGTAATGATTCTGAAAGAATATGTAATTTTAACAACTTGATTATATGGCTTATTTCACGTGTGTATTGACCAAGCACTTCATGCCTTAGTCACATATTATTTTTATGTCTCCCTTTCTAACTTATGGACATGAAGTAGAAGAGCATCATCTTGTACTAGTTATTCTATTACATGCAATATAGATTCTAAACCTAACATCTCTCTCTCTCTCTCTCTCTCTCTCTCTCTCTCTCTCTCTCTCTCTCTCTCTTCTCTCTCTCTCTCTCTCTCTCTCTCAATCACTATCTAGTCTCTTTCCTCTCACTCTCTTTGCTCTCCTCGATCTTCTCTCTCTCTCTCTCTCTCTCTCTCTCTCTCTCTCTCTCTCTCTCTCTCTCTCTCTCTCATTTCTTCTCTATCTCTTCTCTCTCCTCTTATGTCTCTCTTAGGACTGAGCACCATGTCAATGTATCATCATTTCTCTCGCTCCGCATGTCCTTGTGTCAATAGTGGGCATTGTGGCTATCGTACAGGTGACACATGGTGGGATGGTCAAAACCCAAGAGCTACTAGCCAGTAAAACTCTTGAGCTAGCAAACCCATTTATTCGTTGTGACACTGTGCCTAGCCACATGGTCAGATTGCTCCTAAGAGGTTGAGTCCTAAGCCCCGCGCCAACATATCGTGTGATGTGGCCCTCATCACGTGGCCCCCTTGCATACCAGTCATGCGTACCCCCTCATGTGGCCTCATCCGATGGATCTGTATCCACACCACTCTGAGTCGTGCGTTAACTCGTGGACCCACGGCCACCACATCATCATGCACCAATGGTTGCCCTATGCTTCTAACCTTCGCAGTTGCATTGGTCTCTTGTGCATCTTCAGATTGTGCCACATAGCGAACCTTCTGCTTAGCCTCCTCTCTCCCCGAACCTCCCTCGTCCTCCTCAAGGCCTGCACTAGTGTCTCTGTGCACTGTGTCACATGGTACACTTATGCATGCTTCACGCCTTGCACCTATCTTTTCCTACCATGATAGCCCTCTAAGCCACTGATGGTGGCACTTGGCATTCACTGCCCTGCCCACACCTACTCGATGCCCAATGGTGCTGTTAGCATGGTGGCCACTCCCCTCGCATCTATTGCGCTGCGACATGTGGTGCAATGGCCTCCTCGTAAACTCTTAGGCATTTGCTTGCAGGCGTGGCGGCCCCTCCTTTCCCATCATTGATATAACGGCTCTTTCCCTTCATCTTTCATCTTGATTGTCTTCATCCAATGACATGAAAGCTCCAGAACCTCAGAACCTCTCCTGAACCTCCTGCGAACGTCCATCCTTGCAGGTTTGGTATTAGCATCCTTAAACAATAGTAAGAAGTAATATAACATAAGATAAGATAAGATATATGTATGTCTATACATATACATACATATACATATACATATACATATATATATATATATATATATATATAGAGAGAGAGAGAGAGAGAGAGAGAGAGATTAGATTATATTTAATAAATTATATATTATACAATATATTTAATGATGTATAATATATTATATATTATCTCTCTGTCTAAATAAAGAAAGAAAGAAAGAAAGGAATATATATAAATTAATAAATAAATATAAAAAGATTTTAAAAATAGATTATATATATATATATATATATATATACACACACACACACACACATCTCTCTCTCTCTCTCTCTCTCTCTCTCTCTCTCTCTCTCTTCCCTCCCTCCCTCCCTCCCTCCCTCCCTCCCTCTCTCTCTCTCTCTCTCTCTCTCTCTCTCTCCTCTCGTCCCTCCCTCCCTCCCTTCCTCGCCCCCCCCTTTCTCTCTCTCTCTCTCTCTCTCTCTCGCTCTCTCTCTCTCTCTCTCTCTCTCTCTCTCCCCCTCCCCCTCCCCCCCTCTCCTCTCTCTCTCTCTCTCTCCTCTCTCTCTCTCTCTCTCCCCCTCCCTCCCTCTCCCTCCCTCCCCCCCCCCTCTCTCTCTCTCTCTCTCTCTCTCTCTCTCTCTCTCTCTCTCTTTCTCTCTCTCTCTCTCTCTCTCTCTCTCTCTCTCTCGCCATCGCACCGACCTGGCTCTACACCGCTACCACATGGCATGCCACCACACCACCTCGTAGTGACCTCATGGCCCCGCTCGCCATAATGTCTTGACTTGCCATTTGGTGCCGCCTGTTGCCCACCAATGACTCGGCTTCCCCATGTCACCTCAGCTCTTCCTTTACCCACACACCTCTATTTTCTCTACCTTTGCTTCTACCTATCCACCTGGTATTAGGCCACCTCACCTCTATTTGTGAGCTCTGTGTTTGCCTCTTCTTGCCACTGTGTGCCGATCGCATTTACTCTTGCACCTCAGATTTACTCCCACATGCCAACGGTTGTCTTAGACCTCTGACTACACTGTTAGATCACCTTGTCATGCCACATGGCGATCGTTTACACATCCACCATCTACCATGTGCGTGTCTTAGAGCCATATGGCATGTGACGGTGCCACGAATCTACTCCCCACCTCCTCGGCATTTACCTTTGCCTGCCAGTCTGCAGTCTCCCTGTCGTCATCACCTGCCATTTGTGTAGAGTGCCCCTCTACCCTGCTGCCACAGTGCATTATGTCATCTGCCTGCTCGGCACATTCGTGGGCCTATCTCACCATGACAATCTGTCCCCTCCTGCACCGCCTACCACATGGCATCTTTTGCATTCTCTTCTCTCCCCTGAACCTCCTCCTCTTTTCGAACCTCCCCCAAAGCTCTAAAAATCCTCCCCAAACCTCCAAATCCTTGCCATGTCATGAGGTCTAGGATTAGTATCCATAAAGAATAGAATAGAATAGAAGGGGCACCTGCTAGAAGGCTCGCCCATTTTGAAGTCCTTTGGTCACCAGAAAAGAACGACTTCAACCTATAGGTGCTAGACATAGAGGACCAAAAGCATAGCATAATGCACGTACTAGTCATGACAAATCTAGGCTGAGGTGGCCAACCACATCACTGGTGCCCACACTTAGTGGCCATTGTCACCTTGCTATTCAACCTGAAAATTCCAATAGCAGGCACCTTGCTCAGGCTTGGATATGCATATGTGCAAAGTGGCTCCACCATTAAACACAAGCGCAATTCGGCTTCAATGTGGTAATCTTGAACATTCTTTGCATCGACCATCTTGCCGCCTCACTCCAAGCCTTTCGATCATGAATCAACAACCCAATCCATCTCTTCGCACTTCAACCAATCAAGGTGCAAGCATCCTGGTACTTCAAACCTGTATAATCAGCCTCTCTAAGCATATGAACAAGGGAAAATGTTAAAATAATGATGCCCAGGATGCAATCTTCGGAGCCACCTTCTGAGTGCATGAAGTGAGTGAGAGGTACGCTTTCATTGACAAAAATTCTCCATTCCAATGTCCTGCTTGACTCAAGAGGATAGAGAGTTTGTCGATGTGGAGGGATTTAGGTAAAATTTGGGTTGCTCTACACTGCCAACCACTATTGTAAGCAAACAAAGAAAAAGTTCTTCTCGAACTCAGAATTGCTAGTGTCTCTCGTCAAGTCAAGCATCGCTCCAACACAAAAGAAGCACAAGTTTTCTTATAGAGACTACAACTACCTGCTGAAATAGATTCAATGGTCAATCACTTATCCTTCCCCTAGCTTTCTGATGTCTTTACATCTTTTGAAACATGTTGATAAGATTCGTAGTGATTAAGAAATGTTCATCAAATTGATGGTGATTAAATTCGGAGGTGACAGGTCTAACAAATTTTGTGATGATCAGATATGTCTATGGATGTGTTGATCATTTTGTGCTTCTACCTTAACAGAAATGTGCATCTCTAATGTTTCTCTCTTAACAGAAACATGCATTTTTCCCCACTTGTTTTTTACAAAAACTTGGTCGATAGTTTTTGCATGGCTATTTTTCACGTGCACTTTTTCAATGCCTCTTGATTATGAGAATACCGTAAAGTACCAAAAGGACGTAAAGGCCCATATAGCGTAGCGGAGTGTTTTAGAAATATGAAAACTTCATTTTTGTATATGGTGGGGGACTATCTTGGCATTCCTTCTTGTTTCTGGATAGGACAACTCCATACACTGTTTTGTGTGTGTCTGATCACACAACACCATGCACTATACTGTGTTTCTCAATACAACATCACCACATGCTATTTTGTGTGTTTTTGAGCACACAACACCAATTTGTGTTTTTGAACACAACACAGTAACCACATTGCATTGGTGACATGAAAACCATGGAAGTGAGAAGCAATTGATCTTCTGTCAATGGGAGGAGCCGAAGTTAGATGGCCAAGAGTGCTACTTGATCCCCCACTAGTGATTGCCCCCCCACCAATGACTGGCCCCACATTGGTTTCTGACTATCCACCAGTAATTGCATGTGCACCCACACGAGCAAGACTAGCTAGCTCCAAGAAAAGAGTAGAGCGAGATTGGACATGCATGATGTTGCAATGGAGGCACACCAAAATGGGTTATCAGTACGGGCTTGTTGGAAATAGTGGGGCATGAGCTGGGTCTACCTTATCTGCATGGCTATGAGGCAAACCAACAAAGAAACGAAAGGGACCAATGAGCTGAGGAAGAGGAAAAGGCATTGGTGGAGTGGTGCTTTGCAGTGCAAGAGTCAACCTGAGGCATTACAGTTTATGACTTAAGTCTAAAAGTGGCAACCCTATGCCAAACTTGTCACACCCCATTCACAAATGGTGTCCTTGGAAAAAGTTGGTGGGATGGCTTCTACAAAAGGCATCCAGAGCTAGCCTTCCAAGTTGCAAACCCACTTGATCGCTCAAGCATAGTGAGTCTATCCTAAAATTGTTGTTGCTTAATTCCATGAAAATTTGGTGAAAATGTACAATCTGCACCAATGCCTACTTCATAGCATATAAATGCTGATGAGACAAGGGTGCAAGGCTTGAAAGATAGAGGGATGAAACTATTGCTAAGAAAGGTTCAGGAGAAGTATATGGGCTAAGACGTGATTCAAGGGAGTGATGTGCAATCCTTTGCCATGTGAACATAGCTAGATCACTGGTCCTAACACAAGTAGGGAAAAGAGGGTGCCTTGCAAAGAAGCACACATGGGAGGTCTTCAATATCTAAACAAGTCTTGGAATTGTGCAAATGTGCTACACCTTGGATGGAAGATGTGCCTGGAGCCGCCCATATTTGCCCTACTAGACACACCTCTGTTTCTCATAAGTGTTTTGCAATTCCCTATAGCTACTACCATTAGAATCCCTTAATCACAAGAAAATTTTTGTTGGGAAGTAATCAAGGTAGTGCGATCATGCTCCCACCTCCAATTTTGCTTGCAAGCGTACACTGTGAATTTGCATAGGCCAAGAAGTTAAGGGTGCACAATACTAGCCCCTTTACCCTAGCAGCGCAAAGATGCATGAGAGTTAATGCTAGCATTGTAGCTACTAGCTCTAGCTCTACATCCTTGATTTTGCCTATGCTAACCTAGCATTGGGACACTTAACTCAACGATCTAGTGTAGCTATTGATTTCAAGCACCAAATCTTTCACCTTGTGCTATCTTCTAGGTTTCTCTTCAATGCAACCTTTTCGGGCGAGTGATCATCATCCTTGTGTCTCCAAGTGGTGGTAGCTAGTGAAGCCCTTGACATACCAGCTTCTTTAGACAAGGCGGGATACTCTATCACCAAATTGCCAGCAGCTACCCATTCGGCAACCTATTGCTAGGTCTCTAGTGCAAGGAGTTGCTCTTAGAGCGTGGACTGCTATGTAAGGTGGTCCTAGCTATTTCCCTCTATTTCTCCTATATTTCCCCTCTATTTTACATCATGTATTTGTACAACATAAGGGTCTTATGGTGGCTAGAAAAAGGTTTTATGGGAAAAACCAATTCTCCATCTTAAATATCTTTATGTTTGGTGAAAATGTGCATTTTATGTCATTTTCAAACCTGAAATGCATTACAAAGTTTTATTAACATCCAGAGCTCACTACTTTTATGAGAAAAATATGGGGAAAAAAGGAGGGTGACTAAATGTCGCTTTGCATTAAAGTTTCCATTTCCTACAAAACTACATAGTGACAAAATTTTGGCATGTGACCGAGACTTTTCAAGTGGAGTTGGGAGAGCCAGCACTTCAAGATACAAGATGGATTGAGAGTGTGAATGAGGTGATGGAAGGGTTCGATTGCAGAATCTTGGATGCTCCAAGATCAATCTTGGCCAGACCTTTCACAGTCAATGAGCTTGCAAGGTCCTTAGTGCCATGGAAAATTATAGGTCACTTGGTTGTGATGGCTTCAATGCAAAATTTTTCAGAGCCTTCTAGGATGTATTGGGTCAATACTTAGCTAAGATGGAAAATGTAGTTGTTGGCAAAGGGTACTTATCAGAAGACATCAATGCTAGCCTCTTGAAACTATTTCCAAAATGGCAAAACCATGGTGGGTGACTCACTATGTTAAATACATCTTATAAATTAATAGCTAAGGCCCTAGCTCTATGGATCCGAGAGCTATGCATGGTTTTTGTAGACCATGAGTAGAATGGCTTCGTCAATAGCTCAGGATATCCTTGAAAATATTCTTAACATCTCTACTATGCTTGATTATGCATGCAGTATAGGTTAGCGTTCCTTGATCTTTGTGACAGGGTAAGGTGGGACTTTATTTTTCTAGTACTTGACAAGTTAGGCTTTGGGAAAAGCTATAAAATGTTGATGATGCCTCTACTATCCTATGTTTAAATGGTGGAAGCTGTCATAGATTTGAGTTGGAGAGGTCGATATGCCATGGCTTCCCTTTGGCTTCTTTGATGTTTTCTATCTACTCTGTGCCTTTGATTCCATATGTTAAATTGGGATGTTGATGCTAGAAAAATAATGGGGGTCTTTTTGCCCTCAAGGAAGCAACTTTGTACCCAACTCTTCATAGATGATATTGTGACATTTTCTAATGAGGACTAGACTAGTGTTGGTAATTTATTTGAGGGTTTAAGAAGTTTTACAAGGTGTTTAAAATTAGCAAAAAACCATTGTGATGAGGACTAATCAAGGCCCACTCCAAGATTGGGGCGAAAGATTTTCCTGTGGCATGGTCCCAAAGAGATGAAGGCATTTGGTACCTACTAGGAGCTCCCCAAGTGGTCTAGAATTGTATGTGAAGTCTAAGATGCAAAAGTGGCATGGCTTATGCTTAGGGTGGAATGTGCCAGTCCTATGATTCAACACATTTTAGTAGTCCATGGTGCATATAGCATCAATTTGGAAATTTAGGAGATGTCATTGCTAGGAGATTGAGCGATTGCTATGTGCATTCCTATGGTAAGCATAGAATGCATTACATTCCATGGGAAGTGATCCTTCGTAGATGAAGGGCGGGTTAGGAATTCTAGATCTCAGCTTGAGGAATGCGTCCTTGATAGAAAAATGGCTTCGCAAATAGTTTGAATGCCAATCTCCATGTTCAAATATTGTAAAAATTTTCATTGTCAAAGGAAAAGGAAAAGGGGTGTCCTCTTGGCATGGTATGATTACATATGCTCAAACTTTCTCATGCAAATTGTGGGCACTGATGTGGTAGCAGATTTATCTTTAGCTTGGAAGAGTTAGATTATTGTCTTGGAAGGGAAAAGGTGTCCTAAAGGGAGACACAAGTCTATCATAGTAGGGAATTTGGTGAACCAGTAGCTAGGATGTATCTTCCAAGAGCATGAAGTCTTCATCGTGTAAGGGGGTCTGCACCAAGGCTAATCTTTGGGACCTCCACAGGGAAAATTGGCTACCAGTAGACATGCTGTGTGTCCAATTTTCTTTGAATAATAGGGATGCACTTCTTCTAGTAACTATGCTTGAGCGAGTCTCAAACTCTTGGCCTTCAAATTGCAATTCCTTCCCAGGGAGGAGGGTCAATCAGTGGGAAAAAACTTGTTTGCGTGAATCTCCATCAAGGTAATACATTGACAGCTAGCTTATTTTGGTTATGGATTTAAAACAAAAGCAGTCTTTGAGATGAAATCTAAGCTGGTGAACACTATTGTGTATTAAGTGGGTAACATTGCACGGAAACGAGAACTAAATGGAATATTTTCTTTTAAAAGAAAAAATTAGAGACTTTTTTTATTAGATTTAAAAACACCATTGCACAGTATCATTATGTAAAAAAGCATGCAAAAAAGAGGCCTAAAGTCAAGAGTATTTTTCATAGTTAATTTGAAAATAGTCAATACTTACGTAAGTCTAAAAAAAGTTGGTCAATTTTTTGGTGCAACGATATTCTTTAAAAAATGAACATTTTGGTAAAGCTACACAAACAAGATGTGTACATGCACTCTCTCACTCTATAAGTGCATCCTCTTCTATATCAACACCTATAGTTTCATCATGATCAAGGTCATCATTATGATTAGATGACGATTTAGAAGCGGATGATCCATTCTCCTCAGTGCTATCAACAAGAACATTCTCTTCATCCCTGCGAAGACCTAAGGCTCCTTCCACTTACAACTGTGTGATTCTAGATAAGGATCCAACAAGATGTATGGCATAGTTTGGAACCTTCTCAAAGATGATATCTATTGCCTTCTTCCTTAGACGTCCATCATTTGTATGCTGAAAATCATAAATAAGTTTGTCTACTTCTTCAAGATCAAGAACACAAGTCATGGCTATACTTTAGTGTCCCTTCTTGCACTTTCCCTTTTTGGACATGCAACTAATTTGGGAGCATATTTCCCTTTCAATGAGAAGAAGATGTTGTCCATATAGAAGGATTGCCAAAAGTAGTAGTGTTATTCTTGAATGAATCAAGGATGAGGGCTTGTTTCCCAAAGAAAGTATCCCACAAGATGCATTTGCAGAAGTATCACTTCACATTTTTTGGATCCCTCATAAAGTGCAAATAGGTCTTCTTTTTATCTGTACCATCCATAAAGATCCCAAGATACTTATCTGATTTTTAAAGCATTTTCTTCTATGCTTTGCCAACTTGGAGCATTCTTGACCTTGTAGCTCTCTATGATGCTTAAGAGCACTCGTGATTAGCATTGCATATAAAAACAAATAAAAATTAGCAAATATACTCAAAATGTTTTGGAGGCTCAATCTATATGTGTAAAAAGTTTCATTGATGCCTTTGTTGTTGACTCTTGATGTTTGCACATATACTACATACTCCCCTCATACTCCATTCTTACTCTTTGGGTATCTTCACATTATTAAAGAAGTTCTTCCACAATCTCTTTAATTGACTATAGCTAGCAAATTTTCATTGTCTTTTGACATCTCATCCTTGTATAGTATGTAAACCTCAAGTCCTATGTAGTTATACGTCAAGGATACACCAAGTGCATTCATAGCAAGGTAGCTTTTCATCTAGATATGGCCATATGTCCCATAGGTCCAATAAGACATGGGATTCCTAAACCACCTTGTCCTCTATTGCATACGTGCAAGCCTTGTGGTCCCTAAGCTACTAAAGTTTTTAACGGCTAATCTACAAATTTGCATATTGCCCAAATGATACTCTACTTAGTCATTCTTTAGAGGGGGATTGCTGCATTCAAGTAATAATCTTGATCCTTCTAATTCAAACAAAGGTACTATATCCTCATAGCTCTCAACTTTCTCACACCTACTCATCCCAAACAATTTTGAGCACAATACATGGTATTGCAGTTTTCCCTTAGCTGAGCCTCTGATATAAAAAATTGCATCCTCCTCCTCCCATAACTCGTGAATCTTTTACTTCCTTAGATTCTTAGAAGGGGTACATGCATTGTGTTCAGCTCTTGGTGGTGAAGGCACATGTGTGATTGAAGCATTTACATGTGATTGGTCCATTTGTAGCCTAAGAGACTTTGGAACTCATGCACTGCTTCGAGATCAATGCCCCTCAAAGACTCAGCTTCATATGAGGATGTTGAAACATCGGTTGGCTTGCTTATAGATTCAAATGAAGAGATAGACACATCCCCATAATGAATTTTTGGGTGGAATGAAGAGACCAAAGGCTATTTGTGGCTATTGAAGCCTACATTTTGAGATGATGATAAAGGAAGATGCACCTATAGGAAGATGACATAGAGCCTAAAGTGGTTAGTCTGGCCTTGAAGAGCAACAAGATGCACAGAATGGAGACATGCTGATGGTAAGAAACTTCAAGATGTTTATAGTTATGATCTTGCAATTGATGTACTCACTTTAAATACATTTGATTAATATGAGTTCCCCTTTCGTTCTTTCATATGTCTTTGCAATTAATTTTCTAATAATTATTGTTCATGTTTTCTTTAAAAAAAATTCTTAATAATTTTAAAATATAGAATTGGATCCTTTATTTATCAATGTATTGAGTGAGCGAGGTATAAATTATTTCACTCTATACTTTTAAAAATTCAAACTAGTAAATAGAATGCATATCCATTGATATGATGTTCTATTATTTTTTACAGACCAATAGTCACTTAAGTAGGAGGTTCCTTATTTAGAAAGTATCTCATGGTTTGATGCTTTGAGGTTTAGAACTTAGAATCAACACCTTTAATTGAATGAAGGGTTTCAACTATTTATTTTATAAATTATGTGAAATATAATTTCTTTTTTTTTCAACCTTTTTTTCAAAATGAAAGTGTAATATCCCACATGCAACATCTCCTTTTTATTCATATGCATATATATGGTCTTTTCATTATACTCATAAGTGGAAGAAAGAGGAGAGTTGAATGAAATTACATGATTTTTATGCTATATTTGAATTGAAACATGCAATTTTAAAAGGCTAAAATAAACTAATACACTCAACTACCTCTCGCTTGGATGTGTAGTTGAGTTCATACAAGGGAAATTAGATGAAAGTAGTGGACTATAAATTTAATGAAGGTCAAGCTTGGGGCATTGATGCTTCTCATCTCAAGAGAGTCTCACATTGAAAGTATCTGAATAGTCTCTATGTAGCCACTAACATTCTATATTCAGTAAAGTGTTTTTCCCAACTCATTTAAGCCTCTTCTCACTCCTTGTCCCTCTTTAACTAATTAGCGAGTAGCATGACTTGTCTATGATGATTGGTTAGAGACCTTAATTGTTGGGTCTCAAGGTTGAGATTGTAGGCTCCCTTTCATTTTAGGGAAAAAATTTTAAGATTTTATTTATAAATCTCAATATCTAAATGCTTCTTCGGGAATATCAAAGTTGGATAAGCCTTGTCATGGCTTGCACTTAGGGAAAATGTATTTTGTAGCATTGTAGACATCTCTCTCTCTCTCTCTCTCTCTCTTTCTCTCTCTCTCTCTCTCTCTGTGTATATATATATATATATATATATAAGAAAGGTATTTCCTATATTTACTACTTAGAAGAATAGGGATTTAGGATGGTAGCTTTCAATTGGAATCTACATCAAGGATATTTGTATGTGCATACTACGTATGTATGTATGTATGTTTGTGCACATGCACAATCCTCCCTCCCTCCCTCCCTCCCTCCCCCCCCCCTCTCTCTCTCTCTCTCTCTCTCTCTCTCTCTCTCTCTCTGTGAGTGGGTGGATTCTTGCTTTGTTTTAGTAGAGAAAAAGAACCGATGAAGGCAAAGTCCTGGTATGATGTATGATGCAAAACTCATTTCAATAACCTCCCACCCAAGCTCGGTGGACTCCAAGGGCTCTATTTATAGAGTAATTGACTAATGGGGGATAGAGGGGGGATATTTCTATGATTGAGGAAACTACTTGGTCCTAACATAGCGTCATCTCTACTTGAATTAGCTCTCCAAAGCCATTCAATAGGAGCTTGGTATCATGAACAAAGTGTGGTGGCTTGCTCTTGAAGCCTTTTGAATATAGTTGTCCCCTTGGAATCCTTTCATAATATCAAACACTACATGATTAAGGCTCATAATCACATGATGAAAAAGCTATCGGTATTGAGTGCTCAAAGGAATTCAGAGTACTTTCCTTAGGGGCAACAATGATAATTGAAGAAGTGGATAAACACTTATTTCTCTTTCTCCTATACCACCTTCCCCCTTGGTGTGTATTTATGTGTGCGAGGGCCCCCCTCTCTTCTTAACCTAGTGTGTCTCTTCCCCATGATGTGTATTTGTGTGTGTGGTCCCCCTCTCACTTTCTAATGTTGTGCTTCTCTTCCTCCTAGATCCCCCCCAAAGAAAAAAACCTTGTCTTCCCCCTCATGCAGTGTGTGCATTATACCTATTTGGTTGTTCGTGCCCCTTATCCCTAGGTTTTTGTGCATGCACGTGTGCATGTATGTGTGTGTGTGAGTGTGCACGTGCTTTTGCCTTTTGTTTCGATTCCTCCTTTGGAACTCCAGGACCGGCTGGGAGATTGGACTTTGACTTCTTTAGGGTCCTCTTCTCGTCCTTTGAGGCTATCTCAGATTACTATGCCTGCATTGTATAAAATCCTTTTGCCTCAACCTTGGGTTTCAGAGAGAGGTGATTCTGTTTGGTAAATGCATCGCCCAGCCAAGTGGTGGAGGAAAAGATTACAGCAACTTTGGGCCTATAAAGTACCGCTTCGACAACAGGTTCTCTTTTGGCGAGTTCTTTTGGGAGTGTTTCCATCTAGACAACTATTGGCTGATTGACACATTGCTCCTGCACTTTGCCATAGATGTTCTACTTCTTCGGAGACTGTGCCTCACTAGTTTTGGCATTGTTCATGCTCTCGTGAGGTTTTTGATATGCTTCGACAGTGCCTGTGAGTGAGATTCCCATCTGTTCCATTTGGGAAGTTCTTCTGGCCATTTGGATTTCATCCATCCAGACTGGAGTTTCATCTTTTCTTCGTTTGGGTTCGCTACTGGGCAGAGACTGGGCACTATGGACTTTATGGACATAGAGGAATTGTAAAGTTTTTGGTGATCCTACTTTCTCTTTGTTTGGCTTTTTCAGGCATTCTCTACAATAATCTTTCTTTGATTCCTTGTGCAGAACCGTCGCATAGATCATGAGGTCTTTTTAGCATATACTGAAATTTTTAGTTGATGTAATTGTAGCACCTTGTTTTGAGGTTGCTACTCATGTAATATAATCAATCAAAGATTTTACCCCAAAAAAAAAAGTGTGTGTGTGTGTGAGAGAGAGAGAGAGAGAGAAATGTGTGTGTATGTGTGTTTGTTAATTACTTGTAGACTTTGTCCTCTCCCTCCCCCCCCTCTCTCTCTCTCTCTCTCTCTCTCTCTCTCTCTCTCTCTCTCTCTCATGCACACACGCAGCCACACATACACACACGTGCACGTGCGCACATTGATGCCCTTTTTTAATGTTGATGCAAAAAATCAATAAAGCCTCCTAGTATCTGCCTCTCCTTCATCTTTTCGAACCCAACTTGTCTGATCTCTCCGAATACCTTTGTGCATGCATCATCAACCCGAATATCCTTTCTAACTTTGGTCACATCCGTCTTCTTTCGTCTCCTACTATCTGCCTCTCCTTCATCTTTCCAAACCCAACTTGTCGGAACTCTCCAAATACCTTTGTGCATGCCTCATCAACCGGAACATCCTTTCCAACTTTGGTCACATCCGTCTTGTTTCCTCAATTGTGGACTTCTTTAAAATTCATCTTGTCTGCATCTCCTGACAATGATCCATCCATTCCTTGCTGTCTTTGTCGCTTAATTTCCCTAGACATGAATGTCTCGGCTTGTTGCCCCATATCAATGCCCTTTTTCAACGATGATGCAAATAATGAATAAAGCCGACTACTATATGCCTCTCCATCCTTTCCTCTGTGTGTGTGTTTAACGTTGATGCAAAAAATGAATAAAGCCTCCTACTATGTGCCTCTCCTACTATCTGCCTCTCCTTCATCTTTCCAAACCCAACTTGTCGGAACTCTCCAAATACCTTTGTGCATGCCTCATCAACCGGAACATCCTTTCCAACTTTGGTCACATCCGTCTTGTTTCCTCAATTGTGGACTTCTTTAAAATTCATCTTCTCTGCATCTCCTGACAATGATCCATCCATTCCTTGCTGTCTTTGTCGCTTAATTTCCCTAGACATGAATGTCTCGGCTTGTTGCCCCATATCAATGCCCTTTTTCAACGATGATGCAAATAATGAATAAAGCCGACTACTATATGCCTCTCCATCCTTTCCTCTGTGTGTGTGTTTAACGTTGATGCAAAAAATGAATAAAGCCTCCTACTATGTGCCTCTCTTTCCTCGAATAAAGCCTACTCCTATCTACCTCTCTGTCATCTTGTCTCTCTCTCTCTCTCTCTCATGTATGTATGTATGTTTGTGCATAGGCACAATCCCTCCCTCCCTCCTTCCCCCCCCTCCCTCCCCCCCTCTCGCATGTATGTATGTATGTTTGTGCATAGGCACAATCCCTCCCTACTTCCCTCCCCCCCGTCCCCCCCCATCTCTCTGTCTCTCTCTCTATGTGTGTGTGTGTGCGTGTGTCTCTCTCTCTCTATGTGTGTGTGTGTGTGTGTGTGTTTAAAAGATAGAAACCTATAAACAACACAGCACACGATGCTCAGATAAAGGAAATTTTACTTGAGTATAACTGGTACAAAAGTCTTGAATCCATTCGGTAATCTAGGTTCCAAGGTCGGGGTACACTTACCTGCCACCATCCAAGAGAAACTAGGTGTTAGAACAGCATAAACAACCTCTAAATAACATTTATTCGGGTTAGGAGTGAGAGAAAGAAGAAACTTTATTATTATGGAAGTGTATATATTCATACCTATTATAGAAAGAGGGAGAGATAAAGAGTGAGAAAATTAATGTCAAAAAACTATTATATGTTACCTATTAACTAAGCAAGAAAGAAGGAACTTTCAAAAATGAATCTTAGGGTGATTATATAAATAAGCATATCCAAATAAAACATTCATCTAAAAGAAAAAAACTTTTAAGTACAATTAATTAGCAAAACAACTTAAAAAATGGGGATGAAAAAGTATGTTTTATGAGTAAGTCGTTTAAGGCACATGTCGTGCTATATAGAGCTAGATATAAAATAGCGGACATCTATGGGGAACACAAGGCTCTTATGAGTATTACCAAAGTAATAATACTTATAGTATGTGGCAAGGAACTATAACATATGGCCCGAGAACTAAAACCAAATCGGTTGCAAGGATCGAGCATGTGTGACCTTTAAAAAAAACGGTACCTTAGAGTCCAAGTCTGAAGGCACAACGGTGCTCATGACCATTTTTTCGTGTGGAATACGGAGCCCAACAATCGAGGTGCAGCATCCACGTTATAGTAGCAGTGTTCAAGCAGTGCTGTGTCACAATCAAGGTGGGGCATGCGGGCTATTATTCTGCAGTGCCAGAATTAAGGCCAAGGTGTACAAGCTTTTATAGTATGATCGAACGCATGGGAGGCTTTGCGCACAGTCTGCGGGAGTAGCACACAGCAACTAGGGAGGCAAGGAGGCACAAGGGGCAGCATGATGAGGCATAGTGAGATTAAGCATAGCTAGGGCTACTTAAATAGGCTAGGAGCTTGAAGTCGGGTGGGTCGGTTTCCAGTAGTCGGGGAGTTAAGATTATCGTGTAGGTTAGGGCACATAGACTAGGTAGGCTTAGAAGTCGGGGAAAGGGAGTAGGTTGGGGAGAGAGGGTTAGACTAACGCGTAGGTTAGAGAGTGATTTAGTAGAGGTAAGTTAGTTTAATTTAGTTTTAGTGCCTTTACAAAAAAAAATTCTCTCTATAGCATAATGGTAAGTTTGTTTAATTTAGTTTTAGTGCCTTTAGAAAAAACATTTATAACTCCATAGCATAATTTTTCTTTTTAATAGACTACGTTAAGAGAGAAAATCCATTTATAACTCTATAGTGTAATTTTTCTTTTTAATAGACTACTTTAAGGGAAAAACATTGACTACTATAAGCATTTAGAAAACCATAGAAGGGTAAATTAGGAGACTTTTAGTAAATAAACTGGAAATAAGAGCCAGTAAAAAGGAACAACAATAGTAAAAGAAATTTTTAAAGGAAAAATTTTTTTGAACAAAAGGAAAAAAAGGGGGGGAGTTTTTAATAAAAAAGGAAATAAGTTTAAAGATTTAAAAAATCAAACAAAGGGGAAAAAAATCCTGATAGTAAGGAAGATTAGAGAAAACCTAGGATTTATTAGGAAAAAATAAAAGAGACAAGTAAGGGAGTTACATTTTGGGGGGAAGGACAGGGAGAGGAGGGAAAAAGAGAGCGAGAGAGAGAGAGAGGCAGGGAGGGAGGAAGGGGGGAAGAGAGAGAGAGAGAGAGAGAGAGAGAGAGAGAGAGAGAGAGACCAATATGTATATAAATATACATATATACACGTATATTAAGAAGAGGAATAGCTCTAACTATGGATAAGTTAGGGCAAAGATTAATTGGGGGGTTTTTTCAGGGACAATAGAAGTAAGAGGAGGGGGGGGGTGTTGGGGATAATGTGAACGTCTAAATGTTAGAACCTACATGAATGTGTGTAAGAGTGTAGGAAAATGTGTGTGTGTGTGTGTATGGACGCACGCACGCATGCATGCATGCATGTATGTATGTATGTATGTACACACACATATAATATTATATATTATATGTGTGTGATATATTATATAATACTTAAGATATATATATATATATATATATAGCTTTTATATTATTTATTTATTTGGATATATTTATATATTTATGGAAATATATAAATCTAAATATAAATCTCTCTCTCTCTCTCTCTCTCTCTCTCTCTCTCTCTATATATATATATATATATATATGTAAATACAAATATAAATAAATATGTATATATCTATATTTGTTTATATATACCTCTCTCTGTCTCTCTCTCTCTCTCTCTCTCCTGAACCTGACTCCTTCCCCATGTGTCAGCTGCCACCCTTGCTGATTTGTCATCTTGCCACGCTACCACATGTCATGTCAGCTTGATGATTTTTGTCATCGGCGCTGTGTCCCTGCTCTAGTCTCTCTGGTCTCCCTCCAACTCTCTCGTTTGCGATGCGATGTGGCAAGCTCGCCCACCAACTCCATCGCTCTTCATGCCACATGGATTGTCAGTGGCCAAGATTGTGCCACATGGCATACCATCTGTGCACTATCACCTGGGTGCCATGTCACCGAGGTTGACAGTGGTTTTGAAGACACAAGCACTCAAGGCAGGAGGGATTGCAAGAGGTTCGTTGATCAAGAAACCTAGACCTGAAACTTGGACATGCGAAGTCCCTGCGCAAGGCTTTTTTGGCTATAGCTAGACAAGTTTATGCGAAAGGTGAAGTTTAGTTCAATTTTGATATTTTTTGAAATGTTGTTGCACTTGCCTTTGTGGTTGCTTTTTTTTTTTGAATTGAACATTGTTAGGCATTTTTGTCGTACTACGGGGTTCTTTTATTCAAACCCTACTCCATTGTCTTTACAACAACTAAACTTGCAACAACACGAGTGTAGCCTAGTAGATGTACATGCTCCAAACAAGTAGAAGCATTAGCAATGCCACACATTCATAGCTTCATCGCAATGCATGTAGTAAGTTTAGTAATACCACACATCCATAGTTTCATTGCATTGAAATGTAGATGTACATGTTGCAAACAAATAGAAGCATTGGCAATACCATGCATTCATTGGTTGTTTGCAACACATGTAGTATGTTTTTCGACCACACAGGCAATGTTGAGATGTGATCTCTAATGTAGTTTCATGAAAAATTGCTACGAGTAAGGTCTTCGATGGGAAGAAGGAATTTGTAGACGAGAGTAATTCCATAGTTGCCCTTGCTAATGTACCTTCAAGTAACAATCCCCCATGTACTCAAGAATCAATATCGAGAGCCTTGGTTGCTATTGCTGATCATTTTGTTCATGGGGGAAACTCCTTGCCCATACTTACAATTGTTGGACTTTTCGAGTACATTCGCTTCCGCTTTGCTTTTGAAGGGAAGCTGTTAGTCAAACATGGAATGTACAAGGCCAGAGACCCATCATATCCAATTGTCTGGAGAGCTGACTTTATCGACTGTTTGAATTGTGAAACTGTTACTTTGGTTGTGCCCCATAGCTATGTACACAATATACGGATACCCTCTCGTTGTTGATTCATTTTATCGAATAGAGGGTGCAACTGTTGTTAAGTGTGCTGCTAGGGAAGGGGGGACATGTACCTTATCTCTTCATGTTAATGCCACTACAAACGTGGTGAAAGGTGAGCCATTTGATGGAACTATCAACATGCTCCCTGAGACTACTATTGCTTTCTACATTCCTTGGGCTTCATCCTCAGTGCATACTGCAAGAGGAACAATCTCTTCAGTTGTTGGAACGATTGCTTTCATCATCATCAAGGCTGATTTAGATAGCCTGACGATAGCCAATGGGTTGCCACAAGACAGTGCAACTGTAAGTCGTAACGCTTGCCTTTAACCACATTTGACACTGACTTTGGACAGTCCTTATCATTGCCCCTAATGTTTGATGCCTAAGTAGTAGCTTCACTTTGTTGGTGAATGGAGAAACATTCTATCATGCTTATTAATACAAGAGTACCATGAAGAAGGAATTGATTAGAGGCAACCATGTTGATGCTGTGCTCTAGCTAGATTCTCCATTTGTGGATCTCCTCAATATGAGTGTTGTGGATACGTGATCGTTGTTACCAGACATCAAGCCAAGTGGCACTTTCATAATCAACAGTGCTGGGTCTATCATATCCTATGAGCTGGATGCTTGATTTCTTTGTTTCCCTTCGAAGAGCGAGTTGCTTGAGCTCTTCCACAAATAATCTCACTTTCAAAGAGCAAGTTGCTTGAGCTCTTCCACCAATAAATTGTATCTGTGTTTTTTGCTTTGTGCAAGAAGCTTCTTCAGCTGTATTTCCACAATGGAATAAGAAGACTCCCTTTTCTACATTTTCCTTTGAATTGTGTTCCTTATTTTATTTTATTGAACATCATATAGCACTAAACAAGTAGTTAAACCATGGACAATACTGAAGTATCTCTGCAACAATATGATCACGAGATGCTTGATGAATTTAAAACGTAACACCCTCTTAACGGCAATGTTATCCACTGTATATCGTATTTTTTAAAGACGTTTTCATATGAAGATCTTTTGAGATGTTGTACTTGTTGATTGAGCGTAAAGAGGCAAGAACATCTCCTTGGTACAAACTCTCAGTGCATTATCATGACCTCGCCAACATGTTCAAGCTTTATTCGATTGTGGGTCAAACTCTAACTTGTTGCAACTTGCTACTGCACGTATTAAACTTTTTCTCGACAACATTAAATTGTGCATTCAAGGTGTTGACGTATAATAGGAGCACATTGTTAACGGTCCTTCATGTTAAAGGATCCTTAAATACAAAATGCTATGACATACTACTTGACCGAACACATACATGCCATAGTATCATGCCATTATCAAGGAAGCAACCAAGCCGAGCATATGTGGAGACATGAACATGAGGAAGAATTATGTCATTTAATTATAGAACACAAAGCTTTGCTTGCAGTGCAACTAGCACGAATGTATTATGAGCACTCACACACAAAACCATACACTTTAAAGGCAACTGAAAGAAAATCCTATAGAATGAGAGTGTCCTTATCGTCAATACATTTTAGCGACAATGAAGAGTACCAGGAATCCAAACAATCTAACAATGCCTAAACCTTTGAAATACCTTAGTAAATCAAGGACTAGCAAGCGCAAACGATCTACCAAATTGATTTCAAAGTAGAATACAAAATAGCCAATTGAGGATAGTCTGCAGTTCCCATGTCTATGATGTGGATGTCTCACATTGAAAAGAAAACTTAAGAAAATAAGGAAAAGTTGGTATGATTTCATGAGTGAAGTTGGAGTAATAGAGGAACCACTTGATCTTAATGAAAGGAACATTTGCTTGTTATGTGCAAACCAAGTCAAGCAAAATAAGCCCCCCATATTTTCCCACACACATGAAACTTTCACAAAAGAAAACATTCACATTTAAACTTAACAAAACTGGAGCTAGACTTGTTGCAATAAGAATTCCTTTGCCCAAATAAGGGAGCTATCATATGACGGCCAATATGGTTTACGCGATAACATCATAAATGTTCTTGTTGATGTGGAAAGAGCACAAAGGGTACTACCATGATTTTTGACAGATGAATCGATAGTACTAGCTGCCATTAAGAGGAAATTAGAGTACACACACAACTTTATGAGTGGCATTGTACGTCCCACATTGACAATACGCGCTTTGAAAGAGCTATTGGAAACAACACTGTACAAGGACAACAATGTTAGATTGAACGCTTTATGGGTTGACCACATCGTTAATCTACAAGACATTGCCCAACATGGTAATGAAACTTACGGTAACAACCAACTTAGTGAAGATGATGAATTAGTGCATGGTATATACACCTCTCAACAAGTTGTGGACTACGAGGACAAAACAATCGTTGTTGATCCTTCACCAAAAGGCTTTTCACCCCTTAGTATATTCAAGGATAAGTTATGTGAAGAGCTAGCATTTTCGAGTTTATTTTATAGTGAAGCCAGGCAATACGATATTCCTATCCGTACGAGCTACCAAGACATTGTGCGGTGGGAGTTGATGAACAATGATTGTCAGT
The DNA here is from genome assembly GCF_047967505.1 of Dipteris shenzhenensis. Classification (NCBI taxonomy): domain Eukaryota; kingdom Viridiplantae; phylum Streptophyta; class Polypodiopsida; order Gleicheniales; family Dipteridaceae; genus Dipteris; species Dipteris shenzhenensis. The sequence continues at coordinate 50,894,548 of NC_141617.1, forward strand.
TCGCATATTTTCAATTGAGAATCTCTTCTTCAAGACAATGAAAATCTTTGTGAGACAAGTGCTTTTATCGACCTGGGTACGAATGAGAAAAGGCCAACTACTTGGAAGACGCTTACTAGCAAAGGATACAATGCAAAAGATACAATGAATGACACCAACATTGAGAAGCTTCTACAATCAAACATTGGTTACAAGGACTTCTAGTGCCTATGCACGTCCCTCGATTACAAGCACAAGTTGAAGAAGAGCTTGTTCACTATGATACGTCAGCTTGGTCGACCCACTTTCTTTATCACCTTCTCGGCTATAGAGAAACTATGGAACCCAAAAACAACGTGCCTATAGGATTTGTACACGAGAACACATCCTCATCCCACTACGGGCGCACAACCCCCCCTAAAAGACATGATTAGAGGAGACCCTACAACAATAGCTAGGTACTAACTTCACAGGTTCCAAGCAATCAAGCGTTTATTGCGGCAAGACCGTACAATCCTTGGAAAAGTGCTCGGCTATTTCTTTGTCACAGAGTTCCAAAATAGAGGAAGCCAGCATGACCATGGTTTGATATGGGTAGACAATGCACCGCAATACGGTGTTTTATCAAATGAGGACATTATTACATTCATCGACACATACATAACAACAGACAACTCTAGCTTAACCCCAGCAAACATTGACCTCCAAACTCACAAACACAAAAAAACTTGTAAGAGAAGAAATAAAAACTGTAGGTTTGGATTTCCTAGAACCCCTATGAGAGAGACTATCATTGTAATACCATTGGATGCATAACTAATTACATCTTCAATAAAGAAGAACATAAAGAATATTGAGAAAGTTCTAGCAGAGCCATCAACCATGTCTATTGGCTTTGATAACTTCCTTGAATTATTGGGCATATCAGAGGAGGAATACATTAACACCTTGCGTTCAAAAGTAACACAACCCACATTGATGTTACGAAGAGCAACAAAATACATTTACACAAACAACTTCAACAAGAAAGTATCAAAGTTGTGGGGTGCAAATATAGATGTGCAATATGTCTTAAACTCACATGGAGCTGCATTGTATTGCATGTCATACATGACAAAAGCAAACAAAGCAACCACATAAGTGATAAAACAAGCAATGACATCGTGCCTAGACTCAAATGCTATTGCAAGCGAGAGAGTATGCAAAGTTGGGAATGCAAATTTAAATACACAACACATAAGTGCTCAGCAAGCTGTATACATTGCGCTATCTCTACCATTAACAAGTAGCACAAGAAATTTCACATACATTAATACTAGCGTCTCAGAGGAAAGAACACTTCTACTAAAATGCCGTCACCAACTACAGTGTATGGACGCAGAGAGTTCGGACATTTTCTTTGATGATCATGTGAAAAAGTACTGCAAGAGGCCAATCAACATGCATAGCATCTGCCTCATAGAATATGTGGCTCAAAACGATAGTAACTGCACAGGTTCACGAAAAAGGAAAAGACAAAAGATTATCCGATTCAACAACTACAACGTGCACAAAGACCCAGAAAACCATTATAGAGAGCTATGCTTGTTGTATCTTCCTTTCAATGAATCAGAACACAAACTATCACTTGAGTTCCCAACATGGCACGACAAGTACAAACACGACAAACTACTAATAGATCAAAACAAGTAAATTTTCACAAAAGCATTCATCAAAGACATTGCGACAGGACGAATCCTTGTAGCCGATAGTTCAATGTCAGGTGATTCTGACAAAAACCAGACACATGAGGGATACGACCTTGCAGTAGAACGTGAACTTGCACGGACAAAGAAAAATGTGGGACAACATGAAAAATAACAAACACAATTATGCCAAATCATGAATACTCCTTGAAGATGAGACAATTGACTAACGAACAAAGGCTTTTGGTAGAAGACCTAATGCTACGGAAACGAATAGAAGATGACAAATAGATTATGCTGTTCTTAACAGGAAATGCAGGCACTGGGGAAACATTTACATTGCTTGTCATCATTTAGGCACTACTACGATATTACAATCACAAACAAACTATTGATGTTCACTTACCAAGAGTGCTGGTGCTAGCATACACAGGCAGAGTGGCATTTAACATGGGAGGAGCAACCATACACTCTGTACTACGCTTACGACTACTAACGTCAAATTACACTAGCCTATCTGTCAAGAGACTACAACAACTTGTAGCACTATACAAGAACCTGGACCTAATAGTTTTCGACGAAGTGTCTGTAATAGGCTAAAATACATTTGTAGCTGCAGACATGCGCATAAAGGAAATTAAACATAACCACATCCAACCATTTGGTGGGGTGGACGTTATGTTATGTGGTGACTTATGCCAAGCAAGCCCTACAAAGGATGCATGAATATTCTCTGATAGACAACAACAATGTTCCCTTTTGTGTGGAGAAACAACGCAATCAAACACACAATTCTTACAAGTATTGAATAGAATACGAACCCGCCAACATACAGATGAAGATATTGTGTACGTCAACACGAACTTCCAAAGAATGTCTCTGGAAAAAGAAACTACTCAACATCTCTTCTACACAAACGCATACAAGGACAGACATAACCATGAAGTGTACGACATGCTAAGCACAATACCTTATACACTTGCAGCAAAAGACATGCATCAGAAAACTGTAGTAAAATACTGACTAATCCAAAGTTAACAGTTGGATTGCACACACAAGTGAACCTTAAGGAAGGAATGCTAGTTGAAATATGCTATGGAAACCTCGATGTTGAAGATGGGTTGGTAAACGGCGCAGATGGGATCTTTAGAGTGTACGAAAAAATAATAACAAAGAAGTGCTATGGATTGAGTTCATAGAGACAAAAATAGGGAGAAAACAAGAGCGCAAACAAAGTACCTTCACAATGAATCACTAAATCAACAATGGACTCCAATTCTACAAGTAACAAGAGAGTTTCAAGTAGGCCGTAATAACCTAAACACAATAACAAGAACACAATTTCCAGTCCAACCGGCATCAGCAAGAACAGTACATTGTGCACAAGGACTATCCATGGACAATCTTGCATTTGATCTATTGAACATTAAATCTCATGGACTACTTTATATATAGCACTTTCTCGAATTAGGGACCCTATGAACTTATACTTACTTGATAAAGTAGAGGAAAAGCACATAAAAATCGATCATAATGTATTACACGAGATTACATGACTTCAAACACAAGCAAGATGGATACCAAAACAAATAGACCTCTCCCGACATGAATGTAATTTCGCAACCATTCAATCATCACTGAACACAAGATCATTTGACACATATAAATAAGACATCTTAAACTATCAAAGTCTTCTATTAGCAACGCTCCTCTGCTTGCAAGAGACTCACCATAACACTCCACAAAACCTAGAATGCCCTGGATTCAAAGTTATTTGTGAGGATGAGGGACATGGAATTGTAACATACTACAACAATGCAACGTCTTTAGAACACAAAGAACACGTCAACAACAACATAGAAGCACTTCTTACAATCCACAAAACAATCACTGGAAAAAGAACAACTATAATAAATGTTTACAAATCTCCAAGATCGAAAACAAAATACCTTATTGACGCAATAGAAAAATTACTTTCAGAACTAACAAATGAAACACAAGTAGGAGACTTCAACATAGACTTCAAAACATCCAAAAAAACTTCATGTTCACTACACTCACTCATGCAAAGAAATAACTTCAAAGAGATGATTGACATGCCAACAACAATATACGGATCGTGCTTAGACCATATTTGGACAAAAAATACAAAATCAAACTTACAAACAGGAACAAATTATGTTTATTGGTCCGACCACTCTGCAGTGTACGTTTTCATTGGTGATTTCTAATAACCGTGGAAACAAATGAGAGCTCCTTCAAACCTATATCACAATCAAATAAAAAGGACCAAGTAACACATCCAAGAGCAAGTGATAACATTTCATGAATCCGTGCATGAAAACATTGCATAGACTGTATTTTTCAATTAATTCATGCAACCTATGGTCTGCATTAATGAAATTCAGCTTGACTTATAAATGATTCGATGTCCTCCCTTAGGAGAATCTTACTTTAAAGCGGTTGTGCGTATTTCTTAGGCGACAGGAAGCGTTTGGATTCTCGCATCATTCTCACAGTTTTGAATTTGAATTGCGGTTGCTCGGATCATCGCTGCAATCGATTTAGAACAACAACCATCATTTGCTGGCTAGAGGCTATTTGTTCGAAGAGGCAAACATGTCTTGTTGTTCGTCTCTTTCCAAATGCGCTCCCGTCGTCTGGATCGTCCCTGCTGCCTCTTCTTTCGCTTCTCCTTCTTGCGCATGCACAGCGTGCCCAAATCGAAACATTCTGTCAACTTCCTCGTCGACCACACCAAAAGGAAAGAGCTTACTTCCAAGGTCCTCAAAGAAGATACCGTATCCCGAATACCATGAAGCAATTTCGGAGAGATCAGATGCCAGTCCTTGTAAGGACTCTTACAGGAACTGCTCTACAAAGAGTCGTGCTCCCAGAAATAAGACCTCTAGCCCACCTTCAATGAGGATGCAGTCTTCTCCAAGAGAATTCCCTTTAACAGGCTCTAGCGGAGCTTTGAATTCAGGGGAAGATATTAGAGAGCCGTCTCATGGGTGTTGTAAGTTTTCAGAAGCTTCACCTCTGTCCATCTGCATGGTTCCCGAAAAGAGAAGACAAAGACGGAGATCGGAACCAATCTCAATCACCGTTTCCCCTCTTTTTGAAGGGCACCAGCCGTCGGCTGAATTTTGTATACGTACTACAGACTTACAGAGCAAGTCCAAGAAATCAGATCAATTTAAGTGCCAGCTTCCGTGTCCCATTAAACCGCTCAAACTCGATGTAGCCAGGTGCATTGACTGTGGCCAGCATTCCTCGATTTTACTGTCGTCTCCGCACACTGACGGAGACCGACCATGGCAGCCACAGAAAAGGGTCCCTATTTCCCAGGGGTGTCCCCCTTCTCTCACGTAACTACTACTCATCTAGAACTGAGAGATGTCGCGACAAGACTATACTACCCTAAGAAAGACTGGAGATTTGATGACTGGGTTTATTTTGCAGAAAAAAGAGCGTAAGGCATTCACATAATAGTAGAACATAGAACATCATAATTTGTACATTCACTAATGCGGTTGCCTTTTGGTTGTGGATACCTCTCTCACTCTCTTCTTGCTTCCAACAGCAGTTGTCACGACAATGAGATCTTGATTTCAGCTGCTAAAGATATGATAAAGGTACAATGGAAATAAGTTTGCTACTCTCTTCTATTTCTTTATGATTTTTCTCTCCTTGAAAACAAGGCAAGCAGAGAATGTTGATAGAATGAAGTGCACCTGTTGGATGTTTGAGGTATCAGCTGCACAGGAATAAGAATTGAGGTGCATATTTTAGAGAGGCGCAAAACTTTGATGCATGGAAGAAAAATTGGAATATATTGATGCAGGTCTACGGGCATTGCCGTGCATCAACATCACAAAAGCTGAGTTACATGGCCCTGGAAGAGCGAAGGCGTATAAGTCTCTCAATTACCATACCTTCGATACATATGAAAACTCTCTGCCTCATGAATGCCTGAATGACCATGTGTTCTTCTGGAAGACCCGTGACTTTTCCATATTCAACATGGCTGACTATTGCATGGTTAAACTCCACCATATATGCGCCTACACATTTCCCCCTATACACCTGTGGCTAGGCCTTGTATCTCACATGCCCTTTGATAAGCTTGACCAACAGTGGCTAATATATATCCCATCCAGCAAGTAGCAATTTCTGTGGTTGTTTGCTGTCATTTTTGTTCTGGATGCAGTTATAGGATCGTGATTCAGTAATATTCCCATTGTAGGATTTTCTCTATGTTAGGCATCCAGATTTGCAACAGATGTTCATGTAGGGTTTTTGTGGGAACATGTCCTCAAATGACTGACTTTGTTTTCCCGTAGATGGGTACGTTTGAAAAAGTGCAGAGTAGGCAGTCTATATGAAGTGCTACATGGCTATCTAGCCTGATGGCCCAGTTGTTGATCTTTATTGCAAGATGGTTCTGTATATAGTTCTACCATCAAGCTGCTCATCATGAGGTCTGGTAATCTGTAGCTTCCTTTTTGTCCCCTCCCTTAAAAATGGAAACTATTTTGTTTATTTCCATTCCTTTGGGAATCCTTCTTCTAGGGCTTTGTTTGCTATGTATGTGAGAATTTCTCGTTTTTTGTCCTCCCCATTTCAGCATCTTTGCCATTAGGCCATGTAGCTCGGCTACACTTGTTGCATCCCCACCTAGTTGTGGTTGAAGGCTTGCTGCTCTAGGGGTTCCTTTGCTATTTTCAAAGCTACCATTACTTGGAAAAAACTTACATCGCCTATGCCCTACCTGTGACCACCCCAATCTTGCGATACCCGCATGTAGAGGATGCATCTGACTGTAGTCTGTCCCTTTCGTTTGTGTCCAAACAGGCTCAAGTTGATGCACATCTTCTTGAGGGTCTACCAAGTTGCATGGGCAGCTCAATGGTCATAGAGACTGAATGTACTAATTGGCAGCTCCCAAGTCATTGGTACTCTGTCTTTAAGCAGCTTGAAGTAATATTGCAAATGAAACCAATGTTTTTGGGCATGGCCTACTTTGTGTCAGTTTTATGATTCTGTTGCCCCACTGGGCTAAGTAAACCATTAATCAATATGTCAATTGATGATGGATACTGCTGGCTTCTCCCTGCTTCACTGCTCACTGCTGCTCCCCCCATCTCCCCTCTTTTGCTTCATCTCCCCCCCTTGCTAAGGCCTTTGATATAGGTCTCGACTCTTGTGAGGGCCTTTCTCAAAGGGCTTTTTCTAGCCTTCCAAAGGTGTTTCAAGGAGTTTGTAGGGGTTTCTGGTGCTGTCCTCTGGTGGTGCTTCCACCACTAGAGAGCAGCCCCCAGCTAGCCTTCTCCTTTGGGCTGGCTGTTTTTCTTTTTGGGAATCTTCTTGGCAGTGGTTGCGGGGGGCCTTTCTCCTTTGGGTTCTTCCCTTTTGCTGGCCTCTTTCATCAGCATTTGGGGGTCCTTTGAGAGGGCTGAAATCCTCTCCTAACCTCCTCCTTTTCCTTTTTTTTCCTTTCCCCTCCCTTTTTTGTCTTTTGAAGAATGAATCTTGGTGGTGACCGTTGGTCTGGCCAGAGGGGCTCACATGGCAGCACCCTCGACTCCCCAAGCCATTAAGGTTATGCTCTCTCCTACGGACAAACACTAGGTGAAGAAAGCAGTTCAGTCACTTCAGGACAGAGCAGTGGCAGGCAAAATAGTTGGCCTCGTTCCAACCAGAGGTATGTGATTGGATTCAGGCGAGCTTATCATTAGATGGCGACCAAAAAAGAGGTCACTATCTACGACAGAGGGGTTTTTCTTCTCCAATTGCACTTCCCCGATCCCCGATCACTTGTGGAGTTGAGCCCCCTTCTACTGGGCTCGCATCTTGTCTACCTTATCCCTTGGTACCATGGGTTCACTTGAGGATGTGGATTCGACCCATCACATCCCTCGCTTCCTTGTGGCGCTCCATTTTTTGGGGCTCCCCAAAGAGTATAGATCCATTCACTCCATTGGTGGTGTCTTTGGCACGATGGTGGAGTCGCCACCTTAGACGGCAGTGACAGTGGTTGCAAATGATGGAGTCCCCAGACTCAGGTTGATTGTGGGGTGTCCAAAGACTCTTCCCAAGGAGATCTTTCTAGAGACCTTGGATAGCGGTGAATTCTGATAGTGCATTGAGATTTCGAGGCTGCTAGGTCAGTGCTTACGGTTTAGGCAAATGGGCCACCTAGACAGGGATTGCTGGAGGGGTCAGGGCAGGGATCCCCCTCAGCCATGCCCATTGCAGAGGGCTGTCCGCCCAGAGGGAACGTAGCGTGGGATAGGACAGTGGATGGAGTCCCAGACACCTTGGATAGAGCCTTTTGAAGTGGCTTGGACTAGGGTGAAGTGCAAAAAGCCCAGCAAGAATGCCTTGAAGAAACATAGACAACGCGCTAGACTTCGAGAGCATAGGAGGGCAGAGCAAGAGGCACCTCCCCAGTCTGAGGGGAACCAGGCAGAGGATGCCTCAGTGGACCACCCTTGTACACCGGAGGATGAGACCTTCTTTGACGTTCAGATAGATCTGCCGGTGGCAAGAGGACAGGGCCCACATGAGCCGACCTAGTAGCAGGATCAGGAGGGTCCATCAGCCTCAGCGGCTTTGATCCAATGGCTCCCCCCCTTCTCTCTCCGACAATTTTACCAGCTCCCCCCTGGTTCCCCTACCCCCCCAGTTGTTGTTCACCTCACCACTTGTCCCCCGACCGTTAGTTCTCCACACCCTTCTTCCCCTCCTCCTGCAGCTCCAGTGTCCGTCGTTGCTTTTTCCTCCTCTCGTCCCCTACCACCCCCGACTTGAAGCCTCCGGGCAAGGGCATTGCAGAGCCTCCGCTTCCTTCTCAGACATAGGTCTCTCATCTCGCAGCCTTCTTGGGCAGAGGCCTCCTCGTCCCAGCCTCAGTCTTCCTTCCATCTCCAAGGCACTGCTTCATCGCAGAAGGCATCTTTCAGAGGCCTCTTCTCTTAGCTTCCAGGCCCGAATCCCCACCCTGGGAAACCCTTGCTGAGGGATTTCTAGAGAATTGGACCATGGAATACCCGATGAGTATCCCTTGCCCTAGAGATGATAGTCGTATAGGGGCTCGATTGGAGTGGTAGGCTCTTGCACTTGCCCTTTCTATTGGGAACGAGAAATGGACCCCCTCTCCATTTGATTGCATGATGAAAGACCAGATTTATCGCATGATGGAGGAGATGGGTCCTTAGGGAATCGACATTTGGCTCAACCATGGTGATTCCGCTACTATTCAGCTAGGTTTTTCTTCTGAGAGACCGGGCACAGGTTTTGTGATGGGAGTTATTTACCTGGGACTAAAGATTCATTAAACACAGGTCACACATTGGTCTCTCCACCAGTGCGCAACCAAGTTGGGGGTTGAGATTTCATTCATGATGCAGTGGCCCCTCACGATAGGTGTAGAACTTGTCATGCCCTTGGTAGTATGGAGACGCAAAGATGCGGATTACTCCCCCTCCAAGCCCCCTTTGAAGTCACAAAAGTCAGATGTGGTGGTGCGAGCTCCTACTCATAAGAGAGCCCTGTTTTCTTGGGCCTCTTCTCCATGAGCTGGACTTTAGTGAGTTGGAACGCGCATGGGCTCCACGACCGTGCACGTCAGCAACTGCAGCGCTTGATACTTTGACAGGAGCTGCAGAGGGTAATGGTTGCGTTCGGTGGATTTTCTTCTAATCTAGGAGCATATGTTTTCAGCAGGAGATATCATCCGAAGACATCATCTCTTGCCTGGGAGAGGACCAAAGGTGTGGTCTCCTGTAGTAGGTAGGAGCGGAGGGGCCTGCCTCTTTGTCTCACAGCAGGCGATGGCAACAGTTGTCTTTGACCAGGGGGAGTTGATCACAGGCAGGGAAATTTTGATGGAGATCCTCTCCAGAGACTCCAAGATAGGCATCTTGAATGTATACGCCGTGGCTTGTGCATCAACTGCCGGCCTTTTGGAGGCGGCTGACGGAGAGTATTCTTGATGTCGACTCCTAGATTGTTGGGTGGCAGGGGCCCCTTGAGAGAGGTAGGGTTTTCCAGGCTTTGAGGTAGACTCATCTTTTCCTTTGGTCAGCGATAGCATGGTGGACTCCTAGAGAGGCTAGACAGGTTTTATGGGGGGATTTGGTGATGATGATGCACAGGGTGGAGCCATTGGTATTCTGGTAGGCACCAATATGTCGAACCACTCCCCATCTATTTTGCAGCTAGAAAAGCCTCGGCGAGGGTTTTCCAAGAATGGGATCCGCATTCCTGATTCTTTGTTACAGTAGTAGGTAGTGTAGGGTGGTGGCAAAGATTTGGAGTCCATAACCAAATGGAGGATGGGTCTCCTGGGCAGCAGAGGCAATCTAGAGAAGCAGTGAGGAGCTGCAGCCCTAGGCTTTGCGCCGTTGCTGTCTTCACCAAACATGTTAGCGCATGTTGAGACTTGACTTGGCCTTTATCAAGCATCTCAGAGAGCAGGTACAAGGGTCGCAATGGCTAGTGGACAGGTATGAGTGTGCATGGTTGAACCTCCCAGATACGGAGACATGGTGGGCAGAGTTCTCCTACCACTCCTTTGGATCCTGCTGGGCGTAGGGTGATAGGATGACCAGGCAGTTCTTCTAGAGCACAAGATCTAGTTCAGCAGAGATGTAGTTACAGAGAGTGAGAGACACAGATAGTCACATGCACTCGGACCCCCAGGAGATTCCCGAGTTGACCACAAAGTTGTATAGGAGTTTATTCTAGGTTGAGGAGTAGTCTTCCTTGATGATCAAAGCCAAGGAGATTGTCTGGGATCATGTTTCAAGAGTGGTGTCACATAGCATGACACGACCACGATGACTCTTGGAGATTTGGACCTGCACACAAGCACAAACCAATCATAGAACCACAAGGGAAAGAGCAGGCAAGCTCACCACCCAACCATGATGCTCACGGGTCTAGAACCCGTAGGATCCGAGCATCCCCTCGAGCCATAGGATGGGCTGCTGGCATGGACATCTACATCCAACCAGTCCACAGCCAAATTGGTATCCCATACCACTAGAAGGCGCCCATAAGGCCTCAGGACTGCGTTGGGATTGGGGCTACGCTAGAAAGCAGGTGCGCGTCCGCAACACGGTTGATCCAGACAAGTAAGGAAGAGCCAAGCTTGCTCTGACTTTCATGACTGAAAACTGAAGCCTTGGTCTCCTTATATAGGCTTGAGCTTAGTGCTGCTAAAAGTAGCAAGAACCCTAACTCGTCCATTGCCCTTGCAACCCAACTTGAGAATTGCTTGCCTAGCCCCTAGCCTCCCCAGGCTATCTGAGCTAGTCCTATGTGCCTAAGCACATGTCAGATACGATCTATGCACATGACATAGTCCCCTTGCTCTAAGAACTCACTCTTGATTTCATAAGAAAATCCAGAAACTCTCTCTGAAGGTTAGTCAATGTCTCCCATGTAGAGTCCTCCTCAACACGATCCTTCCACTTAATCTTGTATTCAATGATCGTCTTATTTTTGACTTGACATTCATGAAATCCAAGAATACTTTTTGGTTCGTGCGGTACAAAGGTCAAATCTTCAACCTGTATAAGTTCTTGAGGAGTTACTACTTGATCCTCAACACCCAGTACTTCCTTCAATCTTAGATTGAAGAATGAATCCTTACATTAGGAGGCAATTCCAGCTTAGATGCAACTTGCCATAATCTTGAATGGACCATAGTATCTGGGGGATAATTTCCTAACCTGGCCAATACTTAGGCTCTTGGATTCCTTGGGAATACGCAAATATACTATTGTTCCAATAGAGAACTCTCTAGGTGAGGGATGTCTATTAGCATAAAATATGTCACTGTCTTGGGCACTTCTAATAGACTCCTTGCAAACTACAACGTCTCTTGCATGTCTTGGAAGAGTGTCATAGTGACATTTTTCTTGATTCCTTGAATCCAACCATTACTGGTAACTTAGGTTGAAACCCGTACATAAGCATAAAAGGATTGAAACCAATACTTGAATGCCTTGCAATGTTATAAGAAAATTCAACCATGGGTAAATATCCCTCCCATGAAGATTGCCTCTTGGAAACATATGCCCGAAGCATCTCCTCTAGAAGTTGGTTCACAACTTCTGTCTGGCCATCACACTGGGCATGTTCAGAGGAACTCAAACTAAGAGTGGTATCTAACTTGTCAAAAACAAGCGTTCAAAATTCACTCGTAATTTTAGAATCCCTATCATTGATTATGTCAACAGCAGGCAACCCATACAGACGAAACAATTGGTCAACAAATTGCTGAGCCAATTGCCTTGTTGTAACGGTTGATTTAGTAGGTAGAAATCAAGCCATCTTTGTCAAGCGGTCCACGACAACCCATTTGGAATCACGACCCTTGTGCGCACGTTCATGGCAATCCCATGATAAAATCCATCGAAATACTTTCCTATCTATTAGTAGGGATTTTCGAGGGATGTAGTAGCCCTGCTTTTCGAAGGCATTCTGCCTTAGTTCCTAGATTGTGTGGGGATGCTCTTAAGTGAGGAGAAACGTACATGTTCATCTATTTATGATTCAAGAGTTTATTCGGCCATTGACAAGAAGAAAACTGTTCGTGAAACTTGACATTGCCCTTCCTGTGGAAAAGATGGTCACATAGAGCAATTCTGCTATGCAAAGAAACGGGATGAGCTTATAAAGGTTGAAAACAGTAAAGACAAATCACTGACAGTCGATAGCAAGGAGGAAGCAACTATGCTGGTAGAAGATAATCTTTTCAAGGATCAAGATTGGGCCTTTTGATGAATGCATGCTCTTTGTGAGCAGTCGTTGGTCACCGAGTTCTTTGTGAGCAAGCTGCTATGTTTGGTCGGAGTTCTTTGTGAACACTACTAGCTGTTGATGCATGCTCTTTGTGAGCGAGTTATTGATGCAGCTCTTCGTGACCATGTTCCTATTGTTATAATCTCTTTGTGAGCATTAGTAGTTTTAGTATTATGATTTTCTGCTTCTCCTCATTTCGGCCGAGGGAGGGCTTGTAGGAAGTTTTTGATTAGTGGGTCGTCCTTATGAGGAGTTAATCAACTCTAAGGTTGATGGAGGGGCCAAAATAAACATGCCATTTGGCAGTCTTGCATGCGAGGTTCTACGTAGTTCCATTGAGGTGAGCTTTGGTCACCATGAGAGGCCTTCTTCCCCAGTCAGCTTGCGAGATCTTGGCTCTCCTATGAGAGTCAGTTGATAACTCTTGGTGATGGCGATTCAACAGGGTGGAGTCGACTCGTGGAGGTCTCTGGCTGGTACGTATTGCTGGCGAGCTTGAGATGGCGGTTCTCTCTAGCTACTAGGTCATCGTTTGTGTGTGTGTGTTTGAGTCTCTTTTATAGAGAGTCTTTGTGACAGAGGTTGTGGGTGTTTGTCGCCCATATCAGAGTTGTTTCAATAAGCCTTTGTGGCTTAGTATATCTACTTGTAAGCTACAACAAACCCGGTAGGGGTGAGTAGCATTATCTTGCAATACAAAGATCTTTTTGTAGCTTGTCTCGGGTTCCTTGTGTGTCATTTAATGTGAGTTTGTTATCATTTCATGTAGAGATCTCAAGTTGAATGCTATATCCAACAGACCTCCTTCAGGGTGGAGCTTTTGTTATTCTTTACCTGCAACCTGTATGAATCGGGTAATCCAGCTACAAAGAAATCCAAAAGGGTAATAGGATCCATCTTTGTAGCCCGAGTCTGTAGACCCTGAATTTTTGTAGGTATGTCTCGAAAGTCAAATTTTGCTTGGTCATATCGAGAGCTTTAAACTTAGCCACGATATTGTAATCGTTTTCCTTCTTGAGAAACTCAGCTTTGAAAGTCTCCTCAAACTCTGCCCAAGTGGTTGGTTGAGGCCTCAATTCCTTCCTCCAGAGAAGAGCTTTTCTTGCTAGATATCCAATTGCTAATTGAATTCTTTTGTCTTGAGAAAAGGGATGGAAGTTGAAGTGTACTTGCCATTTATGGAGCCAAGTATCCACCACTTCCTTCTTGGGATTTTTCTGTTCCCCAGAAAATTGAACTGGAGTTATGTTCGGTCGGTCCAAGAACTGAAGCCATTGAAACCATGTGAGTCAAAGCCAAAGATGAGTCTGCATTGCAGTGATCTGTTGAAACATCTGCTCATGATTCGGATTCCATACCTCAAATTTCGCCTCCAAACAAGTTAGGAATTGATTGAAGGCGTCTTTGGTAACCAGATCTTCATAAGGGTCGTAGTTGTCCATATTGACTTCTCTTTCAGACACTTGGGAAGGCTGGCTGGAATTTGCCATAGGGTGGTCCGCCTGAAGAAGATGATTTGCATCAGCCATGCTAAAATCCAGCAAGAGGAATACCCAGAAGGAGGTAGAGGGCTGTAAACTGCAATAGACCACAAGCCAGAATTTTGATTGGAGAGAGGAGCGGCGAGTTCCACAGGCTAGTAGAGGACTGGGATAGCAAGGCGGCTAGCAAAACTCGTTGGCATCTGCCCTAACTACGAATCAGCTGAGCGAACTGCTGGTCGACTGAGCTTAGGGCCGATCAGCTGGGCAAAATAGCCTAGCAGTCCAAACAACCAATGGGCAAACAGGTAGGCAACTAAACTAGCAAGAAGATGAACAGCCCGAACAACTATACGGCTATTGTCCAGAGGGAAGGGATGAGGAGAAAGAGGCGGTTGAGTTTCTGAAGGCAGGAGGGGAAAAAGCGGCAAGTTGAATGCTCAACCCAATAGGTGCTTGGCGAATCCTTGGCTGAATTCAGATGGTCGTCTGGAAGACGATTTCTAGGTTTGGAGATGTGATCTGGTTGGGGGAAGTGGTTCAAGATGGAGTCCATGATTGGAAAGCCTAGAGGTGCTCCGGGAATGGGCACCTACCCTGAGAGACTGGTAGATCATGAAAAACAATTTTGCTTTAGTCCGAGTAACCCCCAACGCAAACATGTAAAATTGGAAGGCTTAGTTTTTGGCCCTGCAAGGGTCCTAAGGGATGATGTGGTTAGTGAGTTGCTAATCAGGGCCATAGTTTTGAAGCTAGTTCATTTGGTCAATTTGACCTTGAAAATTATGGTTAGTATGAAGCTTAAGTGTGGGTTAGTAGAAGTTTAAGGGCTTTTAATGTCTTTAGGGTTTAAGGTTTTTGTTTGCTTGTGGAGGTCTTAAATGTTTTTGTCTTTTATCCTAAAGTTTTTGTCTTTTGTTAGGTATTTCTCTCTAAAGATGGAGGCTCTCTTTGTCTTTTGTATGACACCACATTTATATTACTCTTACCAAGATAGGCAAGTCCCCACTTTTATTTAATAGCCCATCCACCCCACACACACACACATACATCTTTTCACCTCTTTTCTCTTTTCTCTTTCACTCATCTACCTTTCCCGATATTCCTTCACCTTCACTTGCTTTTTCTCATTTTTCCTTCCAATTTACACCTATCGTTTTCTTTCACTTGGACTTATAATGACACTCCAAAAGGCAGGGCCATAGTGGGATTGCCACCTTGTTTTCAAAAGCTAAGGCACCAGTTTCAGGACAAAGGTTCAAGATTTTCCTATAAAAATAGGCGCTCTCTTGCTTCGAGGCAACCGTGCATCAATCTTCCCTCAAATCGGCCCTTTCCTCTCCAATGAAAACTGACTAACCTCCCTTTCTAACATGCGCTAATCCCAAAACCTAGCCAAGACTTATCCTCCCACACATGGACAATACTCCATCCCTATTAATTGATGAAATTCAGCAGTCACTAGCCAAAAGCACTGCAAATTGAATTTTGCACATATCTAGAAGAGTCAAGCAAAATCGCCTTCTCCTACAACTAAATCGCCCTCTAGAATTTGGCTCTAATACCAACAAGTGAACATGACCACGATCACTCTTGGAGATCTGGACTTGCACACAAGCACAAACAACCGATCATAGGACCACAAGGGACAGAGCAAGCAAGCTCACCACCCAACCATGAGGCTCACGGGTCTAGAACCTTGGCATGGGCATCTACATCCAACTAGTCCACAACCACCCTAGTGTCCCATTCCACTAGAAGGCGCCCATAAGGCCTTAGGATTGCGCTAGGATTTGGGTTATGCTAGAAAGCAGGTGCGCGCTCGCAACATGGTCTAGGATCTAGACCAGCAAGGAAGAGCCAAGCTTGCTCTAACGTGCATGACTGAAAACTGAACCCTTGGTCTCCTTATATAGGCTTGAGCCTAGTGCTGCTAATCCTGCGTGCCTAAGCACACGCCAAATACGATCCATGCTCATGACACACGGGCAGACAACTTGAGATGCCTTTCACAGACCAAGAGCTCTCATAAGCTCTCAAGGCCCTTCCCTCGCAGAAGTGCCACGGAGAGAATGGTTTGACACCTGGAGCAAGGATCCGGCTAGGGTCCCAATAAAGGTCTCAAGCTCATCTATGTATAAGCTGAACAAGATTGGTGTTAAAAGAGAATCTTGTTTGACCCCAGTGGTGCTCATGATCTCCTCTGTTGCCTCTGCACCTATCCGAATGCTACCCAAGACTCTCTTATTGATTGTATTCAAGGGCGGTTGAGAGCATTCATTGGTAATCACTATCAACTAATAGTGGTTCATTTACATCCGAAAATTGAGAATAAATCTTTCCAAAGCATGCTATGCTGTGAGTATTTGCCTAGCTTACTGGTGTGCCAGCCCGAAGACTCTGTTGTCACAAAACTTTAGGTTGGTTGTCCCAAGAAGGGTTTTAGTTGTCAGTGCTGCTGCTAAGAGCACGTGCCTGGTCATTTTCTATCATCTGTGTGGGGCAGGTTTTGCAAATTCTTGCGTCCGTTGGGATCTTGGATCTTGCCCATTTGCCCCCTTTGCACCTCCAGGTCATTGGAGCTGGTCCTTATTTTGCAGATTAAATGCATTTTGAATAGTAACATATCCTTCCTGAGGTATTTTTTAATTTCATATCTGTCCATTAGCTTAATTTCCTGTTTGTAGAACTGCATTTTCGCCCCTGGGTTTTGCCATAGTTTCTGTAGCATTTTTTGTATGATATCAATGGTCTGTTTGCCCCATAACTCCATCCACTTCCCCTCCACCTTGTGCCAACAAAAGTATTGGAAAAACCAAATAAAGGTAAGCATACTAATCTCTTTCTGTAATTCCAAATAGCTGGACACTTATCACAGATTATGGAATTAATGAAACATTCACACTAGTTCAGAATTTCCAATGATTCCCTTGTGTGTTTCCAAATCTTCACAATGTAGCTCCCAATTTTCTTTGGAGACTTTACAAAGTAAGAGGGTTCCAAGTCTTGGATGTCAAACTTCATTGTGATGTGAAATACTTTCTGCAATAGAGTAGTACACCAGCTTCATCTCCTACCAGTGCACTTTTGCAGATATTCTTGGCTCATTTTTGGCTAGTCTCAATTTCTAGAGCATGAGAACTGGTTCTTGCCTAAGATTCCATCTTGGAGGTAGTTTTGTTCTCATAAATAATCATGGAGTTAAAATCTTCCTATAAAAGGCCATTTTCTCTTTCCATATTTTATCCATCATGTTTTGTTGCACTAGCTCCTTTTTGCTATCTTGCAGTATGCATTTCCCGTTTGTCGAACTGTTTGGGCCCCCTTTTGTACTGTGCTTTCCCCCTCATTGCTTTTAGAGACCTTTATGTTGGTCTATTTGAGCCAATTTATTTCATTTTGTCTTCCCCTTCTAGAGGAAGGATTCCTACTTACATTGGGTAAGGAGTCTGTGCTTTAGCTCCTAGCTCCTCATCTTTGAACCTCTTTTGAACGGATTCAATACTTCTCCATGATTCTCATGGTAGGCCAGGTTTGAGAGAGATTAATACATGTGTTTGGTGGATGCAGTTAAACTTTAATGGTAGAACATGGATGTCAATACAAATGGATGAAGCAAGAAATATGAAAGATCCTAACATGACGAGAAACAATTATATCTACATAGACCAAGGAAAAAGGTATCAACGTAATTTTAACCTTTGAATGTTTGAGGTGAGGCTGCTTTTTTATGTTATAAGTTCGTGAAACACTCATTTGCATTCATCTGTTTTTACAATGTATGCCTGCATGTCTGTATCCACATGTAAATAATGTTTGAAAGGAGCCGAATTTTTAGGTTGTAAACATAATTAAGTCTTCATCTGCATGGATGACCTTCATAATATATGTACATATGCAAGGGTCGAGAGTCAAAATATGGTTGTGCCATTGTGTCAGATGGTGGGATGAAGTTGAGAGTCACACATGATCAGTATCTTGGTTTCAAGCTCTGCTGAGACAATGTTTTTGAGGAACGTCAACATGTTCTGCTAGGCCTTTCAATCACAAATTTATTTTAGCTCTACATGCTGCAATTTTAGCTGCACATGCTGCTTTTACTTTAGAATTTTATTGCAAGTTTGTTTTAAATTTACATATACAGTCTACGATAGAGGAGATGGGACCTGAAAATGTGGTCTGAATTATCACTAATAACCACTAAACATGCAAGAATATGAGAGATCATGTCATGGCGGATTATCTCTCCACTATTATATGCAGGATGTGCTACCTACAAGTTGCTCTCCCCCCTCCTCCCATATGATTTGAAAATCTTGTTACCACCAACATATTCTTTGGAAGAGAGACCTAATGTAAATCTTGCAAGAAAAGCAAACCGGCACTTAAGAGTCTCTATACGAGGGCAGCTGTAGGAAACTTGCAACTTGCAGGAGCAGAGACGAGGACCTACAAGCGCAATACATGCATAATCTCAAACACCTGTTGACTGCAAAAGTTGACACTGGCATTAGGGGAAGGCTGTTTGTGCATGTCTCTGAACTGATTTACATGTTCCTTTTCCTGTTGCATGCAACTTTTCCTAAAGGTTAGTAGCCTTTGCTAAGGGAAAACCTAATTTTAGTTTGCATTCGTTTACGATTTCAAAACCCATTTTGGAGGGTTTGCTTTTGTGAAAAGCGAAGTATGTTCTTTTTTGTGGCCAACCTTTTTTGGTTGTTTGCTTGCATGCAAGGAAAATTTTCACAAAAAAGGAAAGAGGTGACTAATTCTTGATAATTGACTCATCTCAAATTATTTTAAATCCCATTTGCACAACAAGGGTTGTAAATGAGATTGGAAATTTATATTTTCTAGTAATCTCTGGAGTCTCCAACTAGATTTGCGGCAGGCAGCCTTTCCATCGTGGAGCAAGTAACTACTAACTTGAAATTGAAGCTGAATCCTACTATTTTATCAATTGTTTAAGGAAATAAGAGAATGAGTAAAATAGTAGACATGAGACGTGACACAGGGTCTGTTAGGACCCGATCCTCCTTGCAAATGTCAAGGTTGGTGACTTATTATTGATTTTGTGATGTCCATATTTTGAAAGCTGAAGTCCAACAAATACATGAATAAGGTGATACAATAACTAATCTTTGTTTGTAGTTTTTACAATATTGTCACATGGACTATAACCATATGGATAAAGGTGTAGTCATCCTTCAATCTTGCATCCATCTCAGATTTCCTTGCTCCCTCGCATTGATAACATGTATTAAATGAGAGGAATGTTATAAGAATTCAGATTGAAAACAAAATTTTTTGAATGGATCAGTAATTGAAAATATTTATATTATAATATATAATATATAATTATAACCACACATAGTGTGGGCGGGGAGGCGGCATGCGGCATGCTTTCTTTCCCAAAGAGTTATAATCCGAGGGAACGGGACCTTTTCTAGGTGTCGAGATAACGTCGAGAATATAAGTGTCGAGGATAAGTCTCGTGAATGGATAAGAAATTGGCATATTACTTGAATGTCAATAGTCGTAATTGTAATCGAACGCCAAGAGACAATATCCAAAACTTGCCAATGTGACCCTGAGAGGATCTGTGTGTGTCCTTGAGTGGGATGATTCCAACATTCTCCAATTGTTTAGTAAACTTTGGATAGCACAAAAAGACAACTATCATTAGAGGAAGTCCGAAGTAGAGCACGTAACATTCTCACTCTCCACTTAGCCAGTGTTACGTGTCTCTCCAACCTCGAGAAAATGGTAGTTTGAGCACTATATTAAGTCGAGCTTTTAGGCTTGTGAGAGTAGAACATAAGGTCATTGCGCGAGGCTCTCCAAAGCTTCACATGCCAATAAGCCCAAACTTGCAAATCAAGTAGACCATCTCTTCAAATCGAATAGGTTTGAAACATTTATAGTCTTTTTATTGTGAAAAGCACCTATATGCTTTTAGTGCTTAGTCAAAAGCTTAACTTTTACATCAAACAAAAACAAGGGAGATCAAGGGCTTAGATTCATGATAAGTGGCTCAAGGGGGTGTGAGAAAACCTAAACATCTCCCTAGGTTGCCTGCCATAAAAATGGTTCTGGATGGGCAAGGTGATGCTATAGGTCTTCGGTGTGCTCTTTGGGTGGGTATCCATTGTAGGCTGTTAAGTTGGCGTTGTCTAGCATTCTTGACCATGTAGTCGAAGAAGGATAGTGTCTTATAGGGAATTGTTGCATCAATTGATTGCCACTCTCCAAGGTCCCATGCGACTTAGCATCCACGAGACACCAAGGATAGCCAAGACAAACAAAATACAAGAATCTATGAAGCATTCAAGGTCTCGGTGTTGCTGTTGCATACCCGCCTTCAACAGAGTCATTTTCAAGGTGTTTCAGGACTTTTAATCTAGTATCAAAGCTAGTGTGGTTAGAGTGTACCTAAACCTTGGCCAACCTTGATACTAGGCTAATCTAGTCTTAATGCTAGGCATAGCCAAATTTGGACTAGCCTACTCAGAAACCATTGATCAAGGTCAGTCTAGGTCTTTCTATCTTGCTTGAACTCTAGATCATGCAATCATGACTAAGCCATGTTTAGTCCTCTTAGGGATGTAGCATCATGAATGATCTTGTGATAAATAAGAAATGCTAGCATGGTTGTCATGCATCATTTTTCTCATCTCTAGATGAGAGAGCCTTATGCTATTTTTACTTAGTCTCAAGTGAGTCATTTACTAAACCAATTTAGTTCTCAAGTCAAAGAATTAGGTAGTAAATGAATGATGATTGATTTGAATATGTATTGAGTTGATTCTAGATTGGTATTTCTCACAATACAAACGAGGAAAATAGGAATCCAATTCTTCTAAGTGTATTGACTAATAACATTTTACTTTTCTTTTCCTATCTTGACTACAGACATAAGGGGAGGAAGTGTCACATACTTATTGCAACTAAAACGGGCTTAACCATTGTTGAAGGATCTAGGATTCAAGTTAGCAAATCCAAGATTCAGATAGATCTAGGGTTGAGGGATAATCTAACCTAAGGTTACAAGACCTAGGATCAAGACTAGACTAATGCAATATTAGTATCAATAGTAGGCTAGAGAGCAATCTAACCAAGCATTTAGAATAACCTAAGGTTAAGGTGGATGGATAGAAATGGAAGGCAAAGCAAATTGAGAAAGATAGTGCCTTTATGAAAAAGCAAGCTATTTAATACATGACTCGCATAATAGGGTCTCGATGCTAAAGATGGTAGAGCTAGGCTTATACATACCAACCAATGGCTTAACATTCGGGATGTGCAAGGAACATGTGTTTCCTAGGGACTTAAACTTGTTAGCCACAAGCAATAGTGGTTGGGTGGAATGGGCATATGGTGTGGGATGCATGACTTGATCTTCAAGTAGACTAGCTTCCTCGATGGTCTAGACCTCAACCTTTGGGTTGAATGTGGACCTATGGTTGGGAGGAAACCTCAATTCGCTCAACCCTTGGGGCTTGGATTACCATATGACTATGGTTCTTTGTAGCAAATTCTTAGTTAAGGAGGAAGGTGGGGACTTTACACCGTTTTGGTGACTATAACAATGTTTTCATGCCTAATTTCCAAAAGCAAATTGATTTGAACAATTTTATATTGATTACATCAAAGGGAGGCTCAAACTTTATCAAAGTTAGAGAAGTGTAAGATGAAAGCTTCCATTGGGTATCTACATGTGGTACAAAGAAGAGTAAGTAGGTAAATTCTAAGGCTTGTGACAATAACAGATAAGTAATATAGATAAAAATGATGCTCATTGGTTTGTCTCCCATGCATTTAAGAGATCAAAACAATACACCTAGGTTATCATCTACGTGAAAGAGATTGGTGGAATCAATTTACAAGTGGGTTCCAATCAAGTTTTTATTTCTTGAAGTTTATTGATAGGCCTTGCACACAATCATTACATGGGAAAAAAATGCTGAATTAGGGTCTCTAGTAGCACTACTAGTGTTGTTTTCCCACCTCTGAAAGCTCTCGTCCTAGTTATCACCACATAGTTGTTGGTTGCCAAAACCCTTTGCCTCTCTTGCTATAGTAAAAAGTCTAATAGTAATGCAAGTTTTGAAACTAAATGTATCAAAGAAATTTGAGGCATTGTTACTCATTGTACATGCACATGACAACTTTTTATATTTGTATATATAGTGCTTTGCTTACTACTTTTTAGTTTTATATGTATGAAGTTGCTAGTCTTCTATATGGGTTGGACATGTGCATTTAGGTGCTCATTGCATTAGTACTTTAGCCTTCAATTGAGAGATTTCAGATTTTTGCTTGAAAGAATTACATGCTATTGTGATTTTAATTAATCCAAAGTTTTCATTCTTTTCTACCATAGGGTCAGTGAGATGCACTATGTGAAGCCCACATTATCTTATCTTATCAACTCAAGGTACCTCATATCTTGAGCTTTAAGTTCTTTCATAAATGAAACGTTTGAAAAGATAACTACCATAATAGGGAGAATGAATCATTTATACTTCTAGTCTTATTTCAGCATTGTTCTTACTTTCAAGGTTAAACTCAAATATATATGGTTATAAAATGCTCTCAAAAATAGATATTTCTTTTAGGCACCCTTTATGAGTTTTTTTGCCATTGTTCTCTAATACTTGTCTTATCAAACACTTGCAAATCTATTGATTATTTATTTATTTTTTTATGTTTTCAGAACTACACAACTTTTAAAAGAGGAGAAGTTGCAAGAAAGGCTTTGTACTCGACGCTATTAAGTTAGAATTCTAATAAATTGATTATTTTAAATAGCCACTTCTTGTTAGGCAATTATTCAAATCATCAATTGCTCAAATCTACTTTTATCAAGTTGATCAAAAGGCATCAATCCCCCCCTTTTATAGTGATCAAAATTGATTTTTGATTGGAATAATAAAGTCCATTAGAATGTGTTTGATGAAGTAGGGTCCACCAATTCTTGATAAGATAAATAAGGTAATATAAGGATAACATGTTAACCACTTCACAACTAGAAGCACCTTCCTATCACATCCTTTCATGTGATTTTATTCTTCCATGGTGTCTCTCTACTCTATGACTCACTTGTTACTACCCATATTCCATCCATCATGGGGTCTTCATACTCTTATAGCTAATATCTAGGTATCATTCCTTCGATTGCTTCAACTTGTTGGAATCCTCTTTCTAAGGGAAATATAAAGCATTATTAAGATGAACGAGTTTTGAATATAGCATGTTTTTCAAAGAGGATAAAGATTTACAAATGCTTGGATTAGAGGGGTTTCTGCTTTGTAGAGACTAGCCCACAACTAGGTGCTTATTAGACCTAGGGTCAACAATGAGTATCTCTCTTGGATCTTAAGTTGATATTTGTGGGTTGAGACTTCCCTTGAGATAGAATGAGGAGCCTTTAGACAAAAAGTTGGCAGATGACATTGTTGCTTTTTGGATGCCACTTCTCAAATCTCACCTTCAGGGAAGCCCGAGATTTATTTTGTATTGCAGCATGTGCACATATTGGTTATAATAAATCCAATGGCTTTTGGATTAGTGATGAGGATACTCTAGATTGGGGGGTTTATATTGGTTTTACTTGGCTTTAGAGGGTTGTCTTCATTAAGTACTTGGGATGCTAGGTCAGTATGGGTATCGCTCCTTCATAGCCTATTGATGTGTAAAGAAATGTAAAGAACCAGTGGAGAGAGAGAAATAAAATGAGAGTATCTCATTTCTTTCCTTCATTCAAAGGTGTTTGATTGATGAGGGTGCATGAGTGGATGGAAACTAGTTTGGATTTCACAACTCCACAAGGATCTCTTGTGCATGACTATCAGCTTCTTTTTGGTCATGTTCGCATCTCTTTTAAAAATTCATAATTTTTAAAGCATTTCTCTAACATTTCGACTTTGTAAGATAACCAACTCGAGAATCTAGTTTTCTTTTCTTTGTGGCCATGGCTAGCTATCTACTACTACGCTCCTTACCATTAGCCCTAGCCAATTGTCTATCCTCAAATGTCTAGCCCCAAACCTTAAACCCTAAAGTGGTCATCCACTCTACTTTTTGGACAGGTGGTAGGTACTAAGAGATCTTGGAATATTTAAACTATGGATATTATAGCACCTTGTTTAAATGTTTCAATCATTTATTTTAATGCATTAATCATTTATTGTGTCCACTTCATATTTGCTCTTTCGTTCAATTCGTATGATGGGATAGTCAATGATATTATGAATATCTAATATTGGGCAAATATATAAAATAAGGATACATAATTACAGAGCTTAAATTGAATTCAACAAGAAAGAGGGTCTTTTCGTGACATTATGAATCTACACTATTGGGGGGGGGGTGTGCACGTGCACGTACGTGTATGTGTGCACGCCTAACGAGGGATAAATTAAGAAAAAATTAAGGAAAATAAGAAAAATAAGAAAAAATAAGGAAAATAAATTTTTTAAAAGAAAAATAAGAAAATTAAGGAAACAAGAAGGATACCAAGTTCCAGTGGAACAAGGAGTTAGCTTTGGCTTTCCATGATTTAAAGAAATTGTCTTTACTGAGACATCTATCTTGTGGCAACCAAGGTGTCATGTCAATTGTAGTACGATTGAGGGGGAGGCACTTGGCATGGTTTATAGTGTACAAAAATTTGAACATTATCTACTTGGTAATCCATCCATCTTCTATGTCGATCACCAAGCTTTGTTACACTTGATCAATAAAACAATAATTTAAGGTTGCTTGGCTCGATGGATGTCTCTATTACAAAAGTTCAATCTCAGGATTGTTCATAAACTAGGGGAAACCCATGCAGGAGTAGACTGCTTGTCTTGGTTACCTGCTTCAAAAGAACCTCAAGGTGTTTTAACAAAACTAACTGATGCATAGTCATTTGCTATTAGCTTTGTGGATACTAAGTATGATGAGTTGATTCAATATCTTTCTCAAGAGACCTTTCCCCATCACATGACTAAGAACATATAGATAGCTCTAAAAGCTTGGTGCTACACTCTAATTGGTGGACTTGTATTGCCAAGGAGCAGATGGCATACTATATAGATGGGTTTTGCCACATGAGCAAGGTCGTTCTCACCGAGGCTTGCACTAGGCTTGCTAGTGGAAATTTTGATGGAGATTTAACAGCCCAAAAGGTGTTCCAAGACGGGCTATGGTGGGAAACCTTATTTAAGGATGCTTATGCTTGGTGTTCTAGGTGTGATGTATGCCAGTGAAGAAGCCAAATGCTTCCTAAAGCTCTTATGCCTCTTCAACCAAGTCAGCCTTTGGAAGCTTTTCAAAGATGGGGATTAGACTTCATGGGGACTTGTATGATAGATGATAACATAATTTTTTTAAATGAATATTGCATTTCTCTCACTCAACAGCTCTATATGCCTGTGTTTCTACTTTTGGCTCGTCCAACTAGTACACCAGCTCTGGATCAAGCAACTTGTGACTCCTATTTTGAGCTAGGCACTTATTCCACTTCTAAGGGCTATATTATTAATAAGTCTTTCCATCCACAGGTTCAGCTGCTCTTTCATTTTTGGTCTAATTCATTGGCTTGAAGAAAAGTGTGGGGAACATTACCCGAAATTTTGTTCAAGTCACTATTGTGACGTATCACACCAATCTTCCAATGGACTCCCTTGCTATTTTTCCAAAATCATTTGACCAATAGCTTATGAAGGTGGGCAAAGGCCAAGCCCATAACAAGTTGGGACCATCTCTTTGTATGATCCGGTATTAGCTCACATCGGGACAAGTGCCCTGGCCTATGCCCCCACCTAGTGTTATCACTCAGACACTAGTTCCCTCGGCTTTGCCCTTGGTGTTGATTATCACTAGTGCTAAGACCTCTGCTTATGCCTCAATCTCAGCCTTAGCTTCTATTACAGTTGTAGCCTCTACTCCCCCATCTTTGCCTTTGTGTCAGCCTCATTGTCACCCTACTTTCACTCCTTATGGATGACTTAAAGGGAGATGAAAATTCAAAGGCCAATTATTTTTTTCCATTGTCCCTATCTTTGCAAAATACCATATGGCTCAACCTAACTCTGACCTCTACTCCTCCTAGAAAGGGCCTAAATCCACCCTCCTAGGAGCACCACCCCATCTGCCATTGTGTGTAGGGAACATTTGAAAGTGTAGTATTTCTAGTTTGTTACTCTACAATAGTCCTAGCTTTTTTTAATGTAATGGAATTCCTTTAGTGGTAATCCATATCCATTATAATTGATGTTTCCTACAATTTTATTTTTAATGTAATGGAATTCCTTTAGTAGTAATCCATATCCATTTGGGATAATGACTCAGAAGAATTGAAGAACATACTTCAAAACTAAAAGGGGCAATAGAGATGTCACATTTCTTACCTCTGCTACCTTCATGAGAATATTTTGCATTATGTACTCCATAAAACTATTTAGAGTCCCTCTTGTACTCTCTATATTGTGAGCCATAAAAGTGTTCACCTATCTTGCAATGATTTTGAAAATCTTTTGTAGTATGGAGAGTGTCACATATGCTATTTCAACCCACGACTCCTAAATAGGTTACCAATTAGATACATTAAGTCAAATAAGCAAAAGTTATAAGCAACCAAGTTATAATGATAGTAGATCACCATCAAACTTCTAAACAGATCTATGTACATATACATGGCTAAAAATGTTTGGACACTCATTGCCAACGCAAGTAAAGGATCTTTGTTATAAACCAATTTTTATAAGATCACTATCCCATATGGACATAGTTCTACATTTGGACAAGAGAAGAAAAGCAAGGTCGTGTCATTGATGGCACAAGACAAGATTAAAAATTCTCCCTTATCCATCTCTCCACAAACTTTGTGTTTTACAAGATTCTCCTTAAGAACCATAGAAAATACACATTCAAACATGGTAAAATATGACCCATATAGGATCCCGTAGTACATTCTTAGATAGAAATTTTGCAAAATGCTAAGGAGTATCACATTTGACTAAATTATATAGTAAACACAAATGATATTGAAGGAGCTCCACTCACGTGCATCCATCTACAAAAAAGGCATGTTAGAACAAAAAGCCTTTTTACTAAGGGATTGCGGGCTTCAATGCAAGGGTCTTCTTCTTATCCATGTAACAACACAACATGATATTGCCTTTTTTTTAAAAGATAACCTTGGCCCAATGATATTTCATGAGGCATTCCACTGCTTGACTCACCGGTATACAACAAGAGTTATGCATGATTACTAGTATTCTAAATTAGTGACCAATGTCTTAGTGGAGTTGTATTGGCACTATCACACATCATCATCACATGAGTTATTCACGACACCAATTTAGTGACATCACCATGTCATATGAAAAACAAGACAAGAAGGTCCAGTGTAATCTTGTAGACCATAGTGGAATAGAAAATACATACAACAAATGCTACTAAGGCTATGCAGTATCGAATGAGGTCTGCCACCCCGGTAATGACTATGCAGTAAGTTGTTGAGTATCGAACGAGTTCTGCCACCTTGGTAGGCAGGCAACCCTACCACTAGGCTGCCGTGATGTCCTCTCTTGCATGCTACTTTGCCTATTGTGTAAGAAAAAGTGTTTTTGGTCCTCATTGTCCACATTCTAAAGTTGTTGAGTGTGAAAACTAGTAAGTTCTTATAGTAGTAGTAACAGTAAATAAGTTTTGCTTGTGCTAAGTTGACCTATTAAACACATATATATCTTCTTTTTTGGATTAGTCCTTTTTTTTCAAATATGTTGCCAAATAAGGTTTGTTGCTTAAAGTCCTTCTTTGCTTGAAATAATCTTCAGTAAGCATTAATGAATGTTTCTTTATGGAAATCGGGCTTTTTTTTTGGTTCCAATTAAGGGACATTGATGCCCATGCTTGCAAGTGCTAATTTGTTCTAACAAGCCTAATTCATTCTAAATTCCTCAGAAGTAGCTAAGCCTAGCGACATTCAGGGTTGAGAATTGCCTTAATAACCCAGAAGGCTACAAGTTTCTTAGCATTTTGTTCAATGTCACCACCCCTAAGCCACCTTCTTGCTTTTGGTTTTATGCAAAAAGCCCATCTCACTTTCAAAACTCTAGTGTCCCCTCCCCAAAGAAAGGATATATAGAGTCTGATAAATTTGTCTAGTCTAGCCTTGGAAGGATCCTGACTAGAGAGATAAAAGATGGCTATGGGATATATCCTTCTTCTAGCTAGATTTTCTTGATAACCCCTCGATTTGTCTAGCTTTTTCTTGAATCTGTCAGGAACCAGTCCCACCTTTGTTTCATGGTGATGTCAAAACCCATAGGTATGCCTAGAAGTCTGAACATTGAACCCTTATGACTTTTGTGGCATCTGATGTTTTTTAATACCACCTAGTCCTCTTCCCTTATAGTGGCATACCCTATTTTAAATGATTTATTGATAGACCTAAAAGCCCTGCAAAAAGTGTCCAAGTAGTCTATCACCCCTTGTATATTTTGGTCAGTGTTTCCAAGAGTAATATTTGTCTCATCTACAAATTGTTAACACAGCAAATGCTTTCTAGAGGTTAATTCTATTCCCTTGATTGTACCCTCCTTCACTTGTTTGTGTAGAAGCCAACCCAAGGTATCAATACCTATAGCATAAAGAAGGCGGGCTAAGGGGAATCCTTACATCATAGAGCTTTTGAGAGGAAAAGTTGATTTATCTCACCATTTAAAGAGTGACTCATCTGACCATTTACACATACTTTTGTAGTAGCATTAGTGAGCAACAACTTGACATAAGAAACAAATAGAGGACCTATTCCCAAATCCTGTAGAGATTGGATGAGAAAGTCCCACTCTAGCCTATCATAGCCTTGTCAAAATCCAACTTTAAGAAGTAGATGTCATGTCTTGTTTTCTTGGTATACTCACAACCCTCACGTATGTTGACCATTGCTTCCAAAATGTGTCTAACCTTTATGAAGCCCTTCTATTCTTGGAGGATCCAAGTGTCCATTCTTTTTTGTATTTTGAGCGATATAGCTTTTGCAAAATATTTGTAGCTATAGGTTAGCATAGTGAGGGGTCTCCAATTTTTGAGTTCCTTATTGTAGACTTACTTTGGAAAAAGCTTAATAAACATGGAGAGGAAGAGACTTGTTATTACACTTTCTTGCCATAATATCAGGAGGACGGGGCCTACCAGGTCCCAAAAATCCTTGTAAAACTCAAGTAGCAACCCACCTTCCCCAAGTGTCTTGCCCTTGGGCATCACATCTACAATCCCTTTGAGTTCATCAAGGGTCAAGACATTTTATGGAAAGAAATTATCAAAGTTATGAATTATTTTTTCCCTAGCTTCTTGGCATGACTCTAGCTCTCTTCACTATTGCATTTGGGACAATGGATGTAGGGAGCATGTCTTGATAGTACTGCTAGATTATCTACATGCTCTCCTCAGAGCTAGAAGCAAGAGTAGCATCCCTCTTTCTAAGGAAGTGGATTTCCTCATTGTCTCTCTTCATTTTGATAAGTTTGAATGTTTCCTTTGTAGGCATATCAATCTGTCCTGCCAACCATTCTCTAAAAAGAGCTTGATATCATTCAATCTAATTTTCTATTAACATATGAGGTCCCTTCTTGCCTTAGTTAAGATTATCTAGGGCTCCTTTGTCCCTTTTCCTAGCCAAAATTGTAGATTTCATATCATGTTTTGAATCTGGTCCATTTTCTTGGCTCTGATTTAACTCTCTCTTTCTTAGTATTTTTTATTTTTCTCTATGTGCTATCAATTGCAATTTTCCAATAATATTCTACTGGCTTGGACTTAGAAAATATGTTCACCCAAGCTATTGAAAGTTAAGTCTACACGATCTTTAGGAGAGTAGCTTTGGGTCTTCTTCAAACCAAGAACTAGTCAAATCGATGGAGGCTACCTTACCTAGCATGAAGGTAGGAGAGGCGAGGTTACTTAGCATGAATGTCTTGTTGATAGGGATGCTAGAAGAGGCAAAAGGGGCACCACCTTTTCTCTCTATAGGCCCTCTTACTCGTCTGCAATTAAAGCTTCAAAAGGAGTGTTATTTTCAATACCCAGCCATCAGTCTAGGGGTGGTTATCATGCTTCTAGCTCTAGGGAAGAACAAGATGTCAAGAAGTTAAACTTGTTAGAGAGAAAGGACTCCATGGAAGAGAATCTAGAGAAAGAAGGCATGCATGAGACAGTACCGAAAGCCATACCAATGATATATAGGAGACAACAAACACTTTACAAAGACAATAGAGACCTTCGATAGTGGCAAGACCAAAGAGAATGACACACAACCCCCTCTAAAATACCTTAGGACATGACTATGAAAGAATAGTTGAAGAAGGAGCATGAGAACCTTTGCGAGAGGGCATTGATCCTAAAAGAATGTCGACACCTCCTTACAAATGTACACATGTAACTATGACTCTCATTGGCAAGATCTTATATGACTTAGTTGAATGGCTTAGTACACATGCGTATATACGTTTCCTAGCACCTGCCCCCAACGTCTATATTAGAAACATGGCTTATAACAAATTGGGTTAGGAAAGGGATGAATGTTACAAATGTTAGGTTTTTGAGGAAGGGACACTTTCTTTTTCTTTTTGAGAGGACTAAAATGGCATCCAAGGCTCTTCAACAAGGTCTTTGGACTATTAGAAAAAAATGTTCATACATAGAATGGTGTTCGCATGACTTTTCCCCTGACAACCAATGAAAGGTCAACCAAGACACCAATTTGGGTTGATGCTTTGTCTTTGTGCAAAAAGATTTTCTTCCTTGTGTAGTGTGCTGGGTAAATTCCTAGGAGAGGGGAAGGAAATTTTTATCAATCCCAGAGGCAATCCTTAGGTCAGCATCCAAACTGACATGGCAAAGGAACTTTCTAGCTCCCTTGTTATTTTGAACATAAATAAATGGAAGTGTCTTCAAGGAGTAGCAAACTGGTCTACAAGAACCTGCACAACTCTTGCTTTCTTTGTGCTCTTTCTAGCCATATTGTAAAAAATTGGCCCTAGAAGAAGGACAAACGTAAGACCCTTGCCCCCCCTCTAAGCCGTCTATCATCCCTTGAGAAAAATGGGTGCCAAAAGGAGCTAATGATCCAACAATCAAGTAGACCTATAATGCATACTAGTTTCATGCATTCTAATATTATATGCTTACAAGAAACTAAAACACTTAATTGTTAGTGATATATTTCCACACAATTCAAAACTATAAATAACTATGCAAACATAGGAACATGTAAACATAAAGCTAACCAAGACATGTAGACATCAAGGAATTGAAATAACACTTGCTCAAATTTCTACAAAGTTATTAAACATTCCTAGTTTTTAACATATAGAGACCCCCAACAAATAATTACAAAATCTATTATACATATGATTGTTGTTGTTTTCTCTCTAAAACTCAATGCTCTCTCTCTACACGTGTCACTTTGAGAGGCTTCCAAAAATGAGGTTTAGCAAGAATGTCTCTACTCGAAGGAAGGTTTTGCTGATAACATAAATGAAAATGGTTCAAATCAGATCTAATGGTTGGAGGTTTGCTTTGGTAGTGTTGCCCATCTTGTGCCTCCATTGCAAACACCTGCAATTGCTTGTTGCAGCCTCCATAGCCAGTTGCCATTGATCACATCTACCATATCTATGTAAGACATGGTGTTTCAATGAGTTACAAAAGCTTTAGCCACTCAAAGTCAAGCTCTAGAAATTTAACCCTTGGGATCTTCCCAATAAGGCTACCATCTTCGGTATCCACTTCTCTAGATTGCTCATTGGTTATGTCTCTATTACAATTGAGTTATTGATCCCAACTACGGGCTTGGATGGTGCATCTAATGGCACTCTTTATTGTTGCCTTACAAAAAAGGTCCTTTTTGCGGGGAAAGAATGGCATTTCTTCAAAGCAAGGGACATGGAATATCCTAACAACAGATCTTGACCCAACCAAGCAATAAGTTATGGTCACTGGAAGGCAAGAAGAATGAAAATAATCCCATCAATATGTTGGGTAGCTTTAAAAAGGTTGGAGTGAAGAAACCTTGGTCTTCTATAAGGGAAAAGCACCCAAAGGTGTCAAGACAAATTAGATTCTACACGAGGAGAGAATAGTTGACACTGGAGCAGGAGCATTTACAAGCATCCATTGGGGAAGCATAGTAGAGGTATCCTCTCATCCATTGTCTCTCATGCATCATGGTATCCTCTCATTTAGACATTCTCCATTATTTGGCTGTGAATGCATCGCAGGCATCCTCTATTATTTTAATGTGTAAATAAACTGTTGAAAATTGGCAATGCACAGAGGATGCATGTGAAACTCACCATCCATTGCCTGTGAAAATCGGCAACTAAAGTGACCACGTTGGACGAAATCTCACTATCTCCACATTTGAATGTCATCACCTTGAGAAGTCGTGAAAATGAGATCGCTAGGAAGGGTGATGCATTGTACTCGATCAATGTGGCTAGTCAGGTGGTAAAACAGTAGCGCATAAGATGGGCCATGCTGTCATTTCCGTGGAACTAGAATTATAGCACCAAGAATCTCATAGGGAACACCTGAAAAGGGTTTGGGATGGAAATGTGATAAGGGTGCAAAAATCTTTAGAGCAACAAAGTAGAACGAAGTCTCTTTCAGAACATATGTAAGCTCCCAAGTGAAAAGAAATCTAGAATAGCTCTAGATACTACCTTTATTATATCAAGAGCTAGTGAGGATAGAACTAAAGTTCACACTACTAATGCATTACAAAGGCAACATCGATACACTATTAGGCTAATCAAATATTGTGATAGCTCTAAAAAGCGAGAGTCATAGAAGGAAGGCCACTTGGGTAGTGGATGCACTATAAGACACTATGATGTAATGAAGTATCTTGATGGCCTTGGAGGTCGAGAAAGACATCTCTATACACTACCTATTGTCACAATTGTGTGGTGAGGGAAACATTGCATTTGCTAATGCATCATTTGGACTGGCAGTATTGCTTTTGCCTAGTGGTTGTATTGCCCATTCATGGTTTAAGATACCAATAATAGTATATGTAGATGTCTACTTGCAGCATACCAATGCATGAAAACCTGTTGAGTTGATTAGAGTAACAAAGATTATTATATGGGATGAAGTGCCAATGATTCATTGATATACTTTTGAGGCTTTGGTTTGCACATAAAGAGATGTTATGGGATGCCATGCCCTTTTTGTGGAAAGGTTATTTTGATGGCTGGAGATTTCATGCAAGTTTTGCCGATTATAGCAAAGGGCAAGAGAGAAAACATTGTTGCTACTAGTTTGTGTCATTCCAAGGTTGTGGCCTTATGTGAAAGTACTTAGACTAACTAAAAATATTCATATCGTAGAAGAAGAAGATAGATGCAAATGTTGATGTATTCAAACAATGGATATTGAGCATTGGCAAAGGTGATGATATAATTTAGTTGCGACATGACATGGTAAAACAAAATTGTCAAGAAGGATTGCAAGTATAAGACGTGCTCTTGGATATTTATGACAAATGTGGTGCTTCAAGTGTAGCTCCTCCTATGTTTAATTTGAGAGGGTAAGGAAGTACGAAATCATTGATATTTATGTAGTGAGCGGAATGTGGTTCACTTGGTGAGTGGTTCATTAGGTGATTGACAAGCTTCTTATTTAAGGCAGGTTGAGGAAACTATGAACGGTGCAGTGAGCTTGCAAAAGCACAAGTACTTGATGAACTTGTTAAACTTTGGATTTCATTTTTTAGAAGAATACGTGCAGGAGGGTCAAGGTGATGTATATAACTATTTTGCAAAACATAATCTATCTCCAATGATCACATCCATGTGTAAAAATGGTAGACATTCATAGCAATGTTGGCATACCTTTGCATAGATATTTACAATCATGTTGTGCTACAGCAACGCACAAGTCCCCTACTAGTATTTATAAAACATACTACATACATCAACAACAACATACATCTTATATTATTAGGTGACTTCAACATTGATATGTGCAAACAACCACCCCAATCAGTCAACCTTAAAAAGACAATGGAGAGATTCCACATTCACTTGCAAATAAAAGAAGCAACTACTATGTATGGCTCACAATTAGATTACATTTGGACAAACATATTAGTAACAAAATACATGAATAGGAACACCATATGCATATTGGTCAGATCATTTAATAACTTAATGACTTTTATTTATATATATATCTATATGCATGATCATTTTAACAATACATCAAATTCTTTACACACATTGTCACTAAACTAACCTATCTTAAGAAAGTACAGCCTTAGGTGATTCTCTACTTGTTTTTTCTTTTTACCTTTTCATGTTTGAGCTCTCCATGGTATGTATTCTTTCAAAAAGTCTTTGCGAAAAGACTATTAGTCCTAGTTTTGAAGGAAAGGGAAGCAGGAATGGGCAGAGCCTTGACAAGACATATAGTTGGTAGTCGCCGCTGTAGCTTCATAGTTTCCATTATTTGTAATATTATGATCTTGTTTGTCCAATGCCCTAACAATTTGTTGTGACGAGCGTATGTAATTTTGTCAATCAAACACCACGTGTCGTGTTAGAGTTTCCACACATTATCTAAGTTTTCAGGTTAAGGATTTTAGAAATAGACATAATGGCAAGATTGTAATAGTTATCATGAAGTCATAAATTTTGTATTTGCACTTCTCAATGTAGCAAACCTTGATTGAATTTGGAAATGTTATGGATTTTTCAATTTTGGAGAAGATGATGTTCCCCCAGTCCCCCCCACTCATACCCATGGCCAACTGTAAGGGGCCAACTGCTCGAAGCCTACATTGATAGACAATAGAGGAGCTTCTCGAGGGAATTGAGTGAATGCCCAAACCACTTCGAGCTTTCGAGAAGATGATGGGAATACAACTAGCTAAAACTTGCTCTCGCTAATACATCCCCTCTCATCTGTTAACAAGTGCATGTGGGCACTAACTCTCGTAGAGCACTTAGCCCCACCTAGCTAGGTACACGGTTGCCTCTTGTTCATCAAGCTCATGATGACGTTACAATGTGAAAATGTGTATTGCTACTTAAACCTCTTAAGGAGAGGGAGAGAGTGCTAATAATAAACCACGAAGTGCAAGCTAATAAACCAGCTTTGAAGGGTGACAAACGACGGAGGTTTTGTGTGTAAAGAGAGTCGAGGCTGCTCAACAAAAATTGAATTCCCTGCAGATCCATCGTGCTGCGTTGCGGCGTAGATCGATCGATCCGTCATGATGGATGCGGCAGCTGCTTTCGCCAACAGCAGCAACTTCAGCAAGCAACAGCAGCAGCAGCAGCAGCAGCAGCAGCAAATCAAGAGCAAAGACGCTCCGAGGAAAGGAGGAACAGCAGCAGGAGGGGGAGTCGCAGCATTCGCTACAACGGCAGCAGGGGGAGGCTTTTCCCTGAAAACGGTGGCCACAGCCAAGGATAAGGTGCCTCTCCTGTCGGACGCGGAGATTGCCCGCCAAGATGCCCACCGGGTTTGCAATCCCGACATCGACCGCCCTTTCACGTCCCTCGAGGATGCTTGCGAAAGGTCAAACTCACCCACTTTCCGGCCCCTTTTTCGCCAATGTCCCTTCTGGCCCCCCTTGGGCAACATGTACAACTATGTCGTAAGGTCATAGCAAGGCATTTCAATCACCTCAGAAGCAATGTTGAGGAATAGGCAGGCCAAACCTTGTGACTTGCAGTTTTGAAAATTTGCCGGCAGCCGAGCGAATCGTGTTTTGTCTTTTGGAGGTTATTTTCTGAAAGCTCCAGTTATTTTGCAGGCTTCTGCCCTTCCATGTCCTTGCAGATTTTGATGCGGACGAAAACGACAGATTTATGGACAGCACCGGCACAGTAATCAGTCGTTCGCAATTATGGAATGACAGCTTGACCGCTAAAATCAACGAGTTTAGGTCTACTCTGGAGAAGCAGATCGAGGCTTTTAATTCGATCTCCAAGCGAAGGGCCGACGGAGACATGCGAGCGGAAGAGAGATTGATGGTGGAACAGTTCCTTTTGCAAGACGAAAAGCAGAAATTGATCGATCTAAAAGTGGACATCGAGGCCAGAGAGAGAGCAGAGCGAGAAGCAGAGGCAAGAATGAAAGAGGCCATTGCTCAAGCGGAGAGGGTTCGTGCGGAGGCCCAAGCCCAAGCTCAAGCTCAGGCTCAGGCACAAGCCGAAGCACATGCGCGCGCAGAGGCCGTTCGCATGCAGCAGGTTCAAGCAGAGGCTGCCCGTATGCAGGTTCACGCGGAAGTAGCACGAATGCAAGCGCATGCGGAGGTAGTACGCCAGGCCCAGGCTGAAGCAGCCAGGATGCAAGCCCATGCTGAGACGGCCAGGATTCAGGCCCAAGGCGGAGCAGTGCGGATGCAGGTTGAACCCTATCACTTCGTGGGCTCCCAAATGCAAGGGGAAGAGAACACAGGCTTAGAAACTGGGTCTCAGGAACAAGATGGGATGGTGGATGAGATGCTAGACGATTGGGAGACTCTTGAGGAGGATGCCAGCGAGAGCAACCCAGATGATCTCTTCAACGACGATCAGGTCGGGGTCGATAGAGGCTTTCATGATATGGACTTGCTCACGACTAATACAATGCAAGGGGAGTGGAAAGAGGCAGGAGGGACACTCGATTTGAATTCTCTGAATTCAAGATGAAAATTCTGAACGCCCTTTTCCTTTGCGCTGCCAGCTGGAAAGGCATAAACAGTCTTACAATTATGCATCAACATGGTTTCTTTATTCCTCCTTGTGCTTTAAAATAGATCCACCAAGCCTCTTGGCCATCTTTCAGCTGTTTTTCATGATGTGCCACGTGGTATGTTGTCCCCTGCTCTGCAGCTTGCGATGTGAGTTGACATTCTGCTTTTTCTCTTTTCCCCTTGGCATACATCAGAAGCCTCTTTATAGGTAATAGAAGCTTGTATTATACTGCTGGAGTAACATTGAAACTGTGGAGTCACTTTGAACAATGAAAACCTGTTTGGCTCTATGTGGACAGTCTGTCGTTGTTCATGAGGTGTGCAAAGCTGTGAAAAGCTGCAAGTAGGAATATCCATGATAATTCGGTCTGCAGTGTTTAAGATTTAGGCTACTCGAGTTTATGATGCAAGATTTTTACTTCTGCTTAGGGGCACATTTAAGCACAGAGAGTTGGGGATTCGATTGATATGGAAACAGCCCTAGTTCTCACCAGATAATATCTGCCAATGCTATGCACAGAAAAATGTATTTGCACCAGTTTTGGCTCTTAAAATCTTCAGATAATGTGGATGAAGGTCCCTGGGAGTGAGCACGGTATGTTTCTGTATGGATCTTGAGGGAAAAGTTCAAGCTGCTGAATATGTAAAATATACTTAAGGATAGAGTCTTAGAATTTAACCACTCAGCCTTTTGCCGGATGGAAGATAAACACAGATCCATTTCTACATAATACTCTTTTGTATGATATAAAAAATGGGAGCAAATCTATCACCGGAAAGTCAATTTGATTGAGAATTTAAAACTACACATTAAATTGGGGTTCTGTGATTGACGGAATGCATGACCACATGGCCATCTCTTTTATAAATCTTGAAGTTAATGCTCTCAAATCTTGAACTCATTGCCACATTGACTTTGCTTGTGTTTTACTGTGAGCATATTCACGAAACTGTTTAAAATAAGAAATGTCAAGGTGTGCTCAAACTTTGGAGAAGAGGGTACTGTCAGCATATTGTTTGTATTTGATCACGTACAAAGGATTTATTAAATTGAGCAGCTTTTGTGGCGTGGAGCAGATTGTTTGCCTACACTGCTGATTTAGTATGCAACAGTATTCCTCGTTAACGAATTCTTAAGGTTTAGGATCAGAGTGGCTTGCTGATCTAAATGGTTGATGACCTGCTGAAATATAACTGAAGTAAATGGAGATGAAAATCTTCAAGGCAGGTGTAGCTTCGATGAAAAAAACCCGTAT
Organism: Dipteris shenzhenensis; assembly: GCF_047967505.1. Lineage (NCBI taxonomy): Eukaryota > Viridiplantae > Streptophyta > Polypodiopsida > Gleicheniales > Dipteridaceae > Dipteris > Dipteris shenzhenensis. The sequence continues at coordinate 50,932,514 of NC_141617.1, forward strand.
GACTACTTGGTTAGCCCTCTCATTCAGTGCGAACAGTCTGCCCTCATCTCTGGAGTTCTGAGAGAACTCAGTACAAAGGTATTTGAAAAAATGGATGTTGGATGCTCATGTGGATCTCTGAGGGATTATGCTTATACAATGGTTTACACCCACTGGCTGATGATTTCATTGGGGATGTCATGGTAGCTAGTCCCTGCGATTCATTACCGACGTTTCAGATTTTCAGCCTTGTGGCTGCCTATCGTGAGGCTAAAACTGCTTGTATTCATAGGATGAGTTTTGAGTTTGTGAAAGGTTTATCTAGATATATAACTAGAATGCTTGGCCAGCTGCCAGGTATATTGTAAGTAGCTAATAATAGGCCAGTTCATCGAATGGCTTAGAATGTGCCACATGGCTTCGCAGGATTTTAGAGTTTCATAAAACGCTCTAGTGTAGCTGGCCAAGTACAGAGAGAGAGATACATGAGATGATGCACAATTATTGTGCTTGGAGGTTAAACATGGTCTATGATGGGTGTAACATGCACCAAATGTTTGCTGACATGTCCAATGCATGCCCTTGTCATCTATTTCTACTGGCAGTGCGCATGTGTTTGCTTAATAGAAGAAGAGCAAATAAACATCAAAGAGAGAACACATGATAGCATTGCAACCTGCCCCCATCCTTCCCACCTAACTTCCGTGAAGCCAACCACAGGTCCTGTTCGTTGGCTCTCTTTTCTCTCTTCTACCGTCTCCCCTTTGGTCTGGCTATGCACTCTTGGGCAGCTAGCTTGTGTCTTGTGCTAGAGTCTATTATGCACCGCCTGTTGCAGAGGTTGATTCTATTGTATTAGAGACTGGAATACTAAGGGTGTACTTGATTTTGGAAGCTGATTAGTGCTTTCAAACCTCCCATTGTTCTCCTTTCCACGCATGCATTCCACTTGTACTTGTCCTCAAATTCCAGCCTGAGGTATTTTGTATGAGGTCATTACTTCCAAAGCCCCCCATTCGAGTGTAAAGACATCTGTTTATTTCAGGCTCCAGGTATGACACTTTGGTTTTGGCTTTGTTGACCTCATGCAGAGTATCTACAAAAGCTGCCCAATGTGTCCAGTTGTGTTTGTATGCCCCTCTTGTCTTTTGCAAAGACTACCATGTCGTCTGCGTAAATGAGCAATAGAAGGGCATACCCTGCAACCTGAACTCCTCCTCTGCTATGTGTTCTCATCCAATCTTCTACTTTGTCAATGAAAAGGCCAAAGATAGCTCCTTGGTTGACCCCTATGTCACTGCTTATAATGACCTTTTCCTTGGAGCATGATACGGTTTTACGGGGAACTGTGTCAAAAGCCTTCTTGAAGTCTAAAAAACAGCATAAAGTGCCCTTTTCTTAATTTTGACTCCCTCTATTGTGGCTCGTATTGCGAGTAAGTGACCCATTGTTGAATGCTTGGGGTGGAACTCTTGAAGCTATACTAGAAGGGAGGTAACCTGTCGATGTGGAGCCCCAAGCGCTTAAACCATTTGCATGTGCATGTAGACCAACACCTCTAGTCACCCTTTGCCGCTGGTGTCATGGATGAGGACAAGGCCAGCCAAGGAAGCCTAAGTCGCCTTGTGGTGCATGAGCCATATTGTCTAATGCTGTAGAGATATGTGGTAGCCTGAAACGTTGCATCGGGTTGTAGTGGGGATTAGAAGGGAGGTAACCTGTCGATGTGGAGCCCCAAACGCTTAAACCATTTGCATGTGCGTGTAGACCAACACCTCTGGTTACCCTTTGCCGTTGGTGTCATGGATGAGGACAAGGCCAGCCAAGGAAGCCTAAGTCGCCCTGTGGTGCAGGAGCCATATTGTCTAATGCTGTAGAGATACGTGGTAACCTGAAACGCTGCATCGGGTTGTAGTGGGGATGCTCCAAACTCCACAAGTACTATCTGTTGTGGGCCTAAAGGCTTACTACGGATCATTCGTGAAGGCATGAAAATGTGAAACCTCTTAACTCGAGTCCAAATTGTCTCTGATAGGTCTAGCCCCCAACAAGGGCTGCCATACATACGTGTTGATTGGACCAAAGAATCAAAGAGAAGGGCTTTGGTCCGGGGGTCCTGGAAGTGAGAATGAAAGCATTGCCGCTCAAGTCTGGCCAGTGCAGCATAACCCTTGCTCAGTCGGGCCTGTAATGCTGGTCACATTGTGAAGATTGGGCTGGAGAAGACGACCCCCAAGTATGTGTAGGATGCAACTACCTCCACCGGCAACCCATCCAAGGCGAAATGCTCTCCACCGGCAACCCATTCCTTATTTGGCAGATGAAATGCCATTTGAATAATGATATGCCCTCCATGAGGTACTCTTTGCTTTCTATATTCATCCATTGATTGATTTCTTGTTTCTGAAATCCATTTTCGGTCTTGGAATTTCGGTTGCATTTCCTGCGTAACCAGATTTGTGACATCTCCCACATTGCGGGATATCTGCAGCCTGTATTCCCCACAGCTCTATCCATTTGACCCCTTCTTTGTGCCATCCCATGTTTTGTGGCCTCCATTGTCCTGGGTTGGATCTTGTTTGGCTCCATTTTCTCAAGCTTGTTGAGGTAGACTATGTACTAGCACATTGCTTCCCTTTCGAGAGGTGTCATCCATCTCTGTTCTAACAAGAGAAATCGTTTGTGCGCTGTCTCTATTCTTTTCCAATATGCCTTGGAGAGTCTGGGTGCCCATGTGGGGCATCCATAGAGAACCACCATTTGTATGATGTAATGAAGGGGAAAAGGGCCAAGTAAGAGGCCCTTTAGGTGGAAAATGTGGAAGGACTGTATAAGTCCCCATCCACCCCCTACTATGTACTTTTTGATGTGACATCTAATCTATCTACTCCCAACTCCTTCCTCCTACGTGCTGCCTACACTCTCTCTCCCTATCTCTCTTCCCCTCACTCCTTCTCTCCCTCTTCCTCTCCCTCTACCCCCTTTCCCTCCTATCTCTCTCTCTCTCTCTCTCCTCATTCTCCTCCCCTCTCTTGCCATCTGTGGCCTTCACCAATTCAGCCCCTATCCCCCTTCATTTCATTGGTATTAGAGCCTCTGACCCTGGCACCCTTGCTTTCCCTTTCACGTAGTACACTAATATGCTGGTGAACCCGACGTGACAAGTAGAGAGGGAAAGTGCTTCGCCAAGCAACTCTTCTAATCTGGAATCAGTGCTGCCTTTTCTACATTCACCAAGCAGCAGACAAAGTTGTTGGAGTCCAAGGACAGAGAAGATCCTGGTGCCCAAAACTCAGCGAATCCTAATGCCACACCCTCGGCAACGGAGGCCTAGCGGGAAGCAAACGAACAGTGAGGCCTCACAGCAAATCAACTATCCCTTGACCTCAGAGCGAATCACTATCCCTTGACCAACTGGTCTGTGCGATAAAGCTACTGGTCAATCAACTGCCCCTTCCTCGTCCTTCCCCGATGCCCAACCAATCAAAAGCAACTTGTTCGTTTAACCAGCTAGTCACGAACCAGTTCCGTCTCCAGCTGGCTCGTCTCCTCTCCATGAGTCTCAAACTCCATCAGCCTGAGGCCCTTAGCCGGCATCCCTCTGTCTCCAATCGCCACTCGTGCTCGTGCCAGGAATCCGTAAGCCCTTGTCGTTGCCCTTATCGTCATTGTGCCACCCTGCGCCGCCCATCCTCACCGCGTTGCAAACCTTAGCCTCTAAAGCTTACCTAGGTAAGGCTAACAGTGGGTTAGTTGGTGGGTTAGGTTAATAGTTAGGGTGTGGTTTAGGTCTTGTTAGGTCTAACTAGTGAGTGGGGTTGGGTTAGTTTGGTTAGGTTTAGGTTTAGTTAGTTGGGCTAGGTTAGGTTAGTACTAACTAGGGTTAAACGATCAAGTTAGGTTATCTTAGGTCCATGTCCTAACTATCTTACGAGTCTTTAGGTTAGGAGTCCTAAGTGTCCTAGGTGACTTAGGGAACCCCCCCTCCCCCCCCCCTTCCAAACAAAGAAAAAAGGGGGCTTCCCACAGTCCTATTTTGGCTTGTTCGAGCCCCATTTTGAAGCTTCTTCGACGACCTTTCTCTCGAGCCTCTCCATTGACTTTTTTCGTGGTCCCACACACTATCTCAGGTACTCATTACAACCTGGATTTGCTATCCATTTCTCCTTGCCTACATTCGAGCTCCTCTCTATAGGGCCAGTCACCATGCCACCGAAGCGTGCCCCTCGTGATATAGTGCATGACAGTGATGAGGCTTCTTAGCATGAGCAAATGCCTGTCACAGTGGTTGCATCCATTGGTGGTACAGAGGTTTCTTCCACTCAGCCTCTCTCTCATGCATCCCGAGAAGCACAGGCAGCGTAGACAGTTTTTGGATGCCTTTTCCTCTATGCTCCAGGGTGCTTTCCGCTAGATAGGATAGGAGTTCAGCCAACAACTTACCATACCATAGCCATGGCTATGCAAGATACCGTTCTTGTCATTGCTATGTTGGATACAGCCCAGATGGGACAGCAGATCACATTTGCCATTGCTATGCAGGATAAGGGTAAGCAGCCTACACCCCAACAAGAGGACCACTCAGATAGTCAGGATGTTTTGTTTGCTCCACACATGGTTTTAATGGCAGATGCCCGACGTGCCTATGAGCATCAGTCTTCTTGACCGTTGCATGTACCCCAGCATGGGGATTATCTGGACTTAGATGATGCATTTTTTGTGCCATAGAGCACTTTCTTGCAGGATGTCAGGCCATCTTTTGGCTCATAGCTTTTTGCATTTATGTAGGCTTAGCCGTCTCTTTTGGGACGACCCGTTGGTGTGCATCTGGTTAGTGCTCCTTTCACCGCATCAGCGAATATGCTTGGAGCTGGCTTGGATTTATATGGGAGCCCACGCCCCTAGAAGAGAGGTCAGTCCTCTTCTCAACCCTTTGGTATGCCCTCATTTCGGAGAGATGCATTTGGCAGAGAGACTCAGCCAGGGGTTCATGCACCTATCGCTCCGCCAATGAACTCATATAGCTAGACGCAGCCAGTGCATCACATGGCAGCAACTACTACACAACAGGGGGTTAGTGGTGGGCAACAAGCCACTTTTGATGATATGCTGGCAAATTCTTTGCGTTCATATAAGGCCCTACCTAAGGCCATCAAACTTGAGATGTCCTTTGATTATGTGAACCTCAAGCGTGATGATGCCCGCACTTCCGGAAGTTACACACATAAGAATTATGCAGCCAAGGATATCAAGGAGAAACTCATAGTGCATAAGCTCAAAGGGGACATTGGCACACCTAATGAGCTGGAGGAGTGGCTTACGAAGTTGGAAGATTATTTCCGCTTCTACCCAAAGCAGGATGAGGATCGCATAATCTTTGCAGGTATGCACATGCAGGACTATGCACATACTTGGTGGCGTTATATGAGGGACTCGCCTTAGAGGCGAGCCACATGGAAAGAGTACAAGGAGTTGATGAACCACATTTGTATCCCCGCTCATACTGGAGCAATATCTGGCTGAATTCTATGCATTATCGCAAACCGGTACTGTCCAAGAGTACTTGCAGCGTTTTTGGAGACTTTCCTTGTTTGTATAGGATGTATCTGAGAGAGGGAAGTTGCTGCGTTTCATCCAAGGATTGAGTCCTTCTCCAGCTGCAGATGTGAAGGCACATAACCCTCAAACAATTGATCGTGCAACCCAATTGGTAGAGGTATTTGAGCCCAACTATGCCAGCAAGTATAAGATGATAGCGGGCAGCGCATATGGGAATGCAAATGAGGCTGAGAAGAAACCTAAGGTGACTGATTGGCATGAAAGAAAAATCAGCAGCAGCACCATTTTCGAGGTTTCCCACTGTTACAGGCAGCAAGATGCCATATGCTAAGCCATACAGGTCATTTGATGCTAAGCCAAGTAATGAAAAATCAGAATTTAAACAACACACCAGGGCTATTATGGACAGCAGAAAGCGGGCAAACTTATGCTTTAAGTGTGGTGAGAAGTGGACTCTTGAGCATTAGGAAGTTTGCAAAATGCGCAACAGTGCTACTGCCAAACTCAGCATGATTATTGAGATATCGGATGATGAGGATTTAATGGATGCTTCTGAGACTTTGGATGCCACTCATGATGATTCAAAGGGTGCACAGGTTGTGGAAGAAGCTCCAAATGTTGGAGCCACGAAGGGGGCTGATTTCCCCTTTGATCCTAGTGGCACTAATGAACATAATATGCATGGTATACAAACCGATGACACTCAGTCCACATGTAACATGCGAGGCCGTTGGCCTAAAGTCTTTCATGTGGAGCATCAGGTTGCTACGCCTTTTCTTGCGTGAGAGGATGCAAATGGAAATGCTTCTGTGGACGAGGAGGAGATCTATTAGGATGCGCAACAAACAATATATGCTATCTCTTTTCATGCCTTGACGGGTGCCAAAAGTGCTGAAACTATCAGATTGAAAGGACAAATTAATGGCAGGACTGTTGACATTTTGTGGATAGCGGTAGCACTCATAGTTTCATCAATTCTAAGACGTTATAGGTGGGACTGATTGCTACTGAGATTGATCATGGGCTGAGGGTAATTTTGTTGCCAAGATGCAAGGATCAAGCTCTTTGAGGATTATGATTGTGTTGGGGATCTCTTGGCACTAGATATGGGCCCAATAGACGCTGTCCCGTGCTGCGATTGGCTAAAATCTTTGGGTAAAATCAGCATGGATTTAAATGCCCTATCACTCAGGTTTGTCCACAAGGGTAGAACTGTAGCATTGCATGGCATTGCCACTCCTAAATTGCAGGTCATTTCAGCAAGGCAGGTGGCCAGAGAGCTCAGGAAGGAGCATGCCCTCTACGCATTGAATGTGTCAGTATCTCAGGGGGGGTAGCATTCCCCGTGTTGAGGATTGTGATATGCAGCAGTTGCTATCGGAGTTTGCTGATGTATTTGCTGATATGCCATCCCAATTGCCTCCCAAGAGGGATGTGGATCATGCCATTGTTCTAGAGCCTGGCAGTAAGCCCCTAAACAAAGCCCCATACCGTCTATCTAAGGTTGAGCGGGAGGAAGTGGCAGTACAGGTGCGGGAATTGCTTGAGAAGAACTTCATCTCTCATAGCACTTCTCCTTTTGCCTCTCTGGTGCACAAAGGGCAGGCAGATAGGGCCAGGAAAAGGGCTGCAGAAGAGAGGGGATACATGGTTGGCAGCAGCAGGAACTGGGCAGCAAATACTGTGACCAGAGTGGTCGGGTACCAGCAAGTACAGAGGGCCTGGAGGCTGCAGCAGGGCTGGAGCAAGACCCAGCACAAATTGGCCTATCACAAGCCTTACAAAGGCAGCAATAGGATGGCAGACCTGTCTGCTGGTCGGGTATTTTTTGGACCAGTTTGTGGGGAATATCTCTTCCAAAGATTTATTTGTTATCGTGGTCAGCATTTCTTTTGCTTCGTCCCCTTCCCATGTCAACCTCTCTACTACTAAGCCTTGTGAGTTCGGAGCCATCCCGTTGGCTAACTTCCTCAATCCTCTCTCCACGTCTTCTTCTATATGATGCCATCTATAGCTTTGATGGAGATACTCTAGGTGCTCCTCCCTTCTCTGTCCCTTTTGACGAGTTCGTAGATAAACTGTATTATGTCTTCCGATGTTGCTTTCCCTGTCTGATATTTGTTTCCATGTAGTTTCTGGAAAATCTTTATGGGGTTTTTCTTGAGCTCTTCAAAGTGCTTAAGCTGTTTGTGTCTTAGGAAATCTCTCTCTTGCCTTTATTTCTTTTCCTTTGTGTTTGCCGTTTTCCATTATTTATTTGCTGTTTTGCAGGCTTAGTGTTTTACAGGGCATGCCTGTATTCCTCCCCTTGCACTTTTTGAAACATTATGGGCTGTTTTCTGCAGTATATCTGTCATGCATTTTCCATTCCCTGGCAGGTGTGAGGCATTGGGCACTGTAGGATTGCCTTTTCTAGTTCCGTACTATTCTGACTGTACAACCCTGTGTGGCTGCTTTATGTAGATTATTTACTGACTGGATAGCAGGGCAAACGCATGCTTACCTGGGTCTCATTGTGCTTGCGAGTCCTCCAAGGTTCAGTCGCGACGGGGTGCTCCAGGTCTCCAAGGTCTCCAATGGCCAAGAGTTCTCCAAGGTCTCCAAGATCTCTCCTTCATGAGTCCTCACAATCCCACTTCCCATGGTGGAATTTCCTATGTATGCTCTTTTAATGTCCTCTAACACCAAGGAGCATGTGATCTGAGATAGCATCAATCCAACACTGCCTCCCTTGGAACTATAGAGGATATATCAGTATTCTTAACATAAATAGGAGGATTGGCTATGGGTCTCAATTTGTAGACACAACCTAAGACTGCAAAGGTCCCCGAGGGGAGGTGTGTGTGTGTGTGAAGGAGATACCATCGAGTAAGTTGCTTCACATTTGAGATGGTACTCTGAGGTTGTAGTAGATGGTCTGACAATAAAACAAGAATCATCAAAAGATCATAATTTCTCGTTTGACGAGAAGGGAGGAGAGCGTGTGTGTGTATTTCTGTGGATAATAGAGAAGGGTTGGGGTGAGGATGTGTAAGTGAAAAAGTGTGTGTGTGTGTGTGTGTGTGTGTGAAAGTAAGATAAATTATTAAGCGAACTTAATGTGTGTGTGTGTGTGTGGAAACCTTGTAAAGAATCCTATTTGGGCCATGATGTGACTAGTGGATGTACTTCATCAGTGATCAACTTGGGTAGATTGAAGCTCTTGGTCATTTCGATAAAAAAAATGTCCTACTTAGTTTTTTTGTACTCAGGACTTACCAGGAGCGGCTACTCTGCAATGGCCTATGTGCCTTTATCCCACCCTCGTATCTCGAGGAAAGGGCTCATAAATAATAAGTGTGTCTCTCTAGTACTTGGAAAAAACATCTTCCCTCCATGTCGATAGTGTAGGTATTTAGTGTTACTATGCTCTCTACTGGTGGTTCCAAGAGAAGACGTGCAGGGATGACAATATGGCATGAAAAGTATCTACGCCTGTAATAGAGAATTGCCATAGCAGCCTCATGATTTCCGCATACACACGCGTGTCCATCCCTTCTCATTTAAGGAATATTACACCAACGTACGAGTCAAGCATCACTCCTAATATTCCACCTTGTGTGGCAGTCGGTTCCTGATCTGCGGGCTGACCTGTGTACTTGCTGTTGTGGGCTGCAGAGCTGCCATGCCCATGACAATTGGATCTAGCTACACTCAGCTTTGCTTATTGTTTTTGTGCTCACATTAATGATCACATGTGCAAGTTCTTGTGTGAGTTTACATGAGGTGGATTCCATACGTGAAATAATTCAGCCCATGGGCTATTTAGTGATTTAACGAATTATTCTGCATCTCGTTTTGAAAGTCGACATGCTCTATGCGATTGAGATGCTTCACACATCTGTAGCGTTTCTATACCTACTAGAATTTCTACACCCTTCAAATAATATCCCAACACTTTCATACTAGGCCTTGGGGGGGAATGTTAGTGTATTAGGCAGTGAACCTTGTCTAGAAATGTAAAGTACTAGCTTGATCACTCATATGTTCACCAGATAGGACACTTGAAATTCTAACAATTTGTCAAAATGTGGGCCAAAGTTGTGAGCCTACGTTATTTTACTTGTTCTAGGCCTAATGTTAATTGGTGCATAGGTAAAGGGGTCATGGGACATGGTTTTAAAGAACTAATGATTTCTAGCTATATTCTTTTCTGTAGATGGCTTTAAAGTGCTCATTTGTGTAAATCTGAGCACTAGAGCTCTAGATACAGGCTCATCAAGGTTAGAGTATTGTTAGATTGCTGCATGGTATTACTGTTGGAGGTCAACATCTCCTGATGTCACCCAGAGAGACAGGGCCTTGCTTGTAGGTGTGCCTGTCCAGGGTAGATGAGTGAGGGCCTGTGCTGTGGGTGTGCCTGCCCCCCGTGAGAGTAGGACTGTGTGGCTACCCAGTGCCTCTTGCTGGTTCATGTGTTGCCATGATGGCCATGGAGGATCCCGGGAGGGGTGCGGATATGTGGGCATGTCAGCCAGTGGCCTAGAGTATATGGGAGCATTTGGTGTCTGAACCTCTCCCATGAAGAGGGTTTCATGGAAGTCTAGATGCGGTTGTTGGATCCCAAGAAGTCTTCGTTGATGCAGGACCACATCAACAAGTTACAAGAACTTCAGCAGGAGATTCTCCAGGCAGGGAAGCAAATATCATCCGAGGACATGGCCATAACTCTGCTGTCCCAGTTCTCCTCTCAGTATGGGGCCTTCTATTCGTTGAGTTGACCTGGGAGGAATTGGTCCCATGGTGCTTGACCAAGAGGAGCGCTTTGTAGATCGTACCTATGAGATTTAGCCTGAGGCTTTGGCAGCTGAGCAAAGATGCAGAAAGCAGTTGACAGCTGAGGAACGAGAAGCACTCAAGGCATCTCGTACGTGTAACCGTTGTGGCCAATTGGCTGCCAGCAGTGTCCCCAAAAGAACGTTGATGGGGCCCTGTAACCAGTTAGCTAATAGAGTTACTGCCGCGAGGACGTATAGTCCAGTCTTCTAGTAGCACGAGGCAGGCGCTGCCAGCGGGACCTACCAATCAAGTGTGATGGGAAGGGAGTCATTGATTGAGGCAGGCTTTCAGGCAGGACCTCGAGCCACAAGTTGTTCCCGCTGACTCAGGTGGCAGTATGTTATCTGTATGTATTATGTTTGGACGTTGTGACTTGGCAGATCCAGAGGGGGTCTCCTAGTGTTTAGCTGTAGCTATTGTCTCATGTGTTGGAAATCGGGATGGGTCAGCAGATTGCCAGTGCGGGAATTCAAACATAGTTGATTGATCCTTGTGAGCTGTTATATGCCCGTTGTCATTGGAGCACTGAAGTTCATCGATCTTGTGACCATGTACCAGTTTGGACTTGAGAGGGGGCTTCAGAAGGGCATATAGGTGCCCATGCAGGGAAGCAGACCTTGTACCGGTGGTGGCAGTATCAGTTGGGTTATTGTTCAAGTACCTTCTGTTGGTGTGATGTACCAGTACCAGCGGTTGGATTGTTGTACCAGATGACCCAATGTACCAATTCCAGACCAAAGGAGTGTACCTAGCCCCTGTGGCCTGGGAGCAACAGTTCTAGGATTCCAGTGATTGTGTAGAGGCAGTTCATGCCAAGAGGGAGCTTCTTCGATAGTACCTGTGGCGGTCTTCAGCGATGGAGTATCACACTAGGCTGGTCGGCCCTACTACAGGGGGTCGGCCCCCTTCTATTTCAGCTGACTAGGGAGGGGAGGCTGCCTATATATAGGCCCCCCTTTCTCCTTGTTTTGCATCACTTGGTGGAGCAGCATAGCCAGCCCAGTAGAGCAGTTCTTGTGTGCCTCCAGTGGTTGAGGTGGTTTAGCTGTCCGGTGGAGCTCTCGAGCAGCCTGTTGTGCAGAGGTTTTCCCCCAGTTGTAGTTGGGCTTTCGCCAAAGATCACGTGCAGTTCTCTTGTGCCTTTCTCTCCTTCTCAGTGTGGTGTGCGTGAGGAATGCTCTCTCTCTCTCTCTCTCTCTCCCCCCTCTGTTCATTTCCGCTGCACTTCTCACAATTACTCCATTTACATATTCTATTCTAGTGTTGGGATGCCACGTGTTATATGTACGACTATCCCATATATACGACTATCCCATAAGCCTATCTGCTATTTGTCCACAAGTGAGCAATCATTTGCTTGCTCTGCAAGTCATTGGATTTTTACCGCTCTCTAACCCTCAGATCCTTTGCCTTGACCCATGGAATTAATTGCACTGAAGTGTCCTTTACAAATTTAATGAGCTTGAGGCCAGGTCAGTCACCGTAAATTCCTTGAAATTGGAAATTCACGTCCCCATGACAGAGCCCCCTCTTGAAACACATCAATTGTCCTCATTTGTTGGTTCAAAACGACATGTATAAAAAATTTAAAAATGAAAATACTGAGTGGTAGACTGTCAATATTACAGGTATCTGTTCAAATATGTGTTTGAAACATCAGGAATGCATTATAAACGGAAACTGACAGTGACTAGTACATTGATCTAGAAGTCTCGCGGCAAATATGCCGTCAGCAAGTGGTACCTGAAGTGAGACCGACAGTGTCACCAAGCGACCTCTAAATATCAAGACCAAGGGAGAGGTGCTACCCTCCTCTTGAGCATCAGGCAATGCTCCAGACACACGCTCTGTTGAGCGTGAATGGGCCCCAACCGGAGTCAGCTCAAGCTAAAATGCCTCTAGGTAGAGCCGTAACAATTGAGATGAATCTGCCAGTTCACCCTCCATCCAATTCGCATCAATAGCTGAATAATCTTTGAATTTAACTAGATAGCGACGGATAACTCTACCTTTTACCTTGTGTTCCTTGTGTGTCAGAGTCTGTTCAGGAAGGAAGATTTCATCCAATTCTTCAACTTCAGGCTGTTCTTTAGGAGGCATATCCTCTGGTACCTCTCTCTAAGATGGTTTCAAAAGACTCACATGGAACACATTGTGAATCTTCCAATGATTCGAGAGCTTCTGGTTGTAAGCTACGTCATCGATCTGTTGCAGAATCTAATTTGTTGCAGAATCTAAAAGGGACCGTAGTACCTCATACCAAGCTTGTCTTTCCCCTTCTTTTTCAGTTGCCGTTCTTTCTGAAAGCCTAAGAGAACCCAATTGTCTTCTTTGAATTTCAGCCCACAACGGTGACTATTAGCGGCTCTCTTTTGCTTGTCTTGAGATCTCTGGAGAGCGATCTTGATTTTCTTGTAAGCCTCATCTAAGTTTTCCACGAATTTATCAGCTTCAAAATTTTTTTTTTGGGTGTGCAGAATGGGCGGACCTTTCTTGTATCCTTCTACAATCTCGAAAAGAGCCTTTCCTGTAGAAGTATGAATCGTGTTGTTATAGGCAAAGTCAATGAGTGGCAAGTATTGCTCCCATTTTGCATAGTGCTCCAAAACATAGCACTTTAAGAGATAAAGGGCTGTACCATTGGCCTCCTTGGATTGCCCGTCAGACTATGGATGAAACGAGGATGATAAATTTGGAGTGGCCCCATATTTTCAAACAATCCTCTCTAGAATAAACTTGTCATCCGTGGGTCCTTGTCACTGATGATAGATTGTGGCATTCCGTGGTATTTGAAAACATGAGACATGAAAAGCTTTGCCATTTGGTCTGCTGAAATTTTCTTCCTCACCGGAATAAAATGAGCCTGTTTACTGAACGCAAATGATGGTCCAGATACCATCATGACTTGACAGTGTACGAAGTTCATAGCAATGCTTTGCCACGGTCTATCTGGAATGGGGAGTGGCTGTAATAGTCCAAGGGTTTTCTGCCTGTCATGCTTCACTTTCTGGTAGGTGATGCATGTCCTGATATACGCCTTAACATCACATTGCAAAGTTGGCCAATAAAAGTGCTCAATAGCATAAGGCAGAATATGACTCTCTCAATTGCTTTGTGACACACAAACGGCCATGCATCAACAGAAAACCATCTCGATTAGCATAATGATCATTACTTTGTCCCTCAGACAACTGATCATATATCCGTTGCTCTTTCATGGCATCCAATTCATCATGATAGTCAATAGAAATAGCAGAAACATGTAGTTTCTTGGATACTGCATTCGGCACTGACCTACTAGAAAGTGCATCTGCAACCACGTTCTTGTTCCCAGGATCATGCACAATCTGAAAATGAAACATAGACAAAAAAAAGGCCTAGTGCATGTGCTTCTCAGATATTTCCTCTGTGTGAGAAAATACCTCATGAAGAATGATCCGTTTGAACATAAAAAATCAGCAGCCAACAATTAGTGCTTTCACTAAGAGAGAGCATGAATTACAACAGCAAGCATCTCTTTTTCATAAATCTGAAAATTTATTTCCGTGGGTTGCAACACCTTGCTCTCATAAGCAATGACCCTTCCATCCTGCATAAGAACTCCTCCAATGCTGTTGCCACATGCATCACACTGGACATCGAAGGGCTTTCTCAAATCTGGCAAGATTAGGACATGGTCAGACCACAACTTTTCTTTCAGCTCTTCAAAAGTTGCACGTTCTTTAGAAGTCCAGCGAAAAGATACTCTCTACTTTTGCAAAGCATGCAGAGGTGAAGCAATCTCAGCAAAGTAACGAATAAATCTCCTGCAGTACGAGCATAACCCAAGAAAGCTCCGTACTTCATGGATGTTCCTGAGTGGTGGCCAATTCTTGATTGCTTCAACCTTCACAACATCCCGTCTTTGGTGATGATATGCCCAGGAAAACGAATTTTTGGCATGAACAATTTACTTTTCTTCGTATTAATGACCAACTTATGTTTTCTCAACTCCTCAAACACGACTACCAGACACTTTCGATGCTTTGCTTCATTTTTTGAGAAAACAATGAGTCATCGAACAATGTGCCCACAAAGGGCTTATGTTCTCTAAAAATCCTGCCCATCATTCGATTGAATGGGGCGGGAGCATTGGTTAACCTGAATGGCATGACAAGATACTCATAAGGCCCAAAAGTGGTCCTAAAAGCCATCTTGTGCACATCTTCCGATCGTATGCGGATCTGATGAGACCCGCTCTTCAAATCAATGCGGTTGAAAATGGAAGACGCCTCAACAGTGTTTAGAATGTCATGGAATGGAAACCTATACTTCATTGTGATCTTGTTAAGTGCACGGTAATCGATACACATTTGCCAAGATCCATCCTTCTTTTGCACAAAAAGGATGGGTGAACAGTACAGGGAAGAACTGGTCCGAATCAACCCTTTTTGCAGCAATTCATTTACCTGGTTTAATATTTCTTCCCATTGGGCTATGATGACCTTGTACGATGGTATATTTCAAGGGCTACTACTTGGCATAATGTCTATAGCATGGTCTTTAGGCCTCTTGGGTGGGAGTTCCCTTGGTAAAGACTCAGAAAAACAATCTTGAAACTAAAACGAGAAATTTGTCCGCTCTTTATCCAACCCGGAAAGAGGCAGCTGATCATCATCTCTCTCTTTTTCTTTGGTAAAAATCAAATACGCAAAAATATCCTTTTTCATTAATAATGAAGTAATTGCAGAAGCAGATACAACCGAAATGGACTCTCCTTTGAGTTTTACATCAAGCACACGAGTCTTTCCCCTGTGAGTTAGGCTAGCTATTTTATTGAAAGTGTCAACAATAGCCCGAAGACAATAACACCATGGAATGTGCAAAAGCACGTCACAACCATTCAAAGGCATGATGTAAAATTCTTCAGTATCAAGATAACTTTGAATATGAAGACGCAGCTTCTCAATGATTGGGGTGATGGATGTACTTAGCCCTGTAGCAATCATGTTTGCTTGTGCAAGTGAACCCATTTCCTTTGGGTGTATACCCAGTTTTCGTGCTAACTCAGGAGAAATAAAATAGAGCGGACTGATCACGAACTTTACCCCAAGCTCTACAAAGCTCTGTATCATCTTCCTATTTCTTATCAATGATCATGTCAAGCACAAGGCCAGTAGATGGCTTTTGCTTCTTGCTCTTTTGATCAGCTTTGGGTTCCACCTTCTGTTCATCTTTATCCTCCAAAGGATGTTGTCTTTTCTTCTTGTGCGGGCATTGATGCAACTGATGGCCCTCTTCTCTGCAGTACAAACATCTATTTTTCTCCCTAAGGACTTGTTTCTCCTCCATCAATTTGGTAGGCCGTGATCTGAGAACACACCGCTGTCCTGCAACCAAAGGAGCTCTTGAGGGTCTACCAAATGTTTCCTTCTATTTGAACTCTTCCTTCCTTTTGAACTCCTCTCTCCTTTTGAACTCTTCTCTCTTGCTACCCTTAAAACCTCTGGTCCTGCCCTGTAGCAAAGCATAAGGTGAAATGGCATTCTCGATCAACTGAGACATGTTAGAAACCAACTTCATGCAAAAGTCTTGAATTTCCTTCAGCAATCCACATCAATATTTCTCTACCTGCTCAGATAATGGAACATACTGATAGGAGCTAACTGGCAACAGGGCTTCCCAGAATTTCTTGTTATATTCTTCCAACTTGAGGCAATTCTCAGCATCCAATTTATGCCAAGCCATCATGATGTCAACCTCAAATGTGGTGGTCAACTATGCAGCTGAAAAGACCTGCTTAATCTCCATCCACGTGGTGGGTGCTCTCCCCTACAAGAGAAGATTTTTCCACCATTGCAAAGCATGTCCATTCAAGAAAGTGGCAGCTTTTTGAATTTTTGATGACTCCGTAAAATTCCCACCTGAGTATGCTGCATCAAGCTGCATCAAACTGCTGAATAAAAGTAAGAGCTTTTAACCTGTCTTGACTCCCATTAAAAGTATCAAATTTTACAGCTAAACCACCCTCTTTATAGTCACTCAGCTTCCCCTTAGGTGTAAGATTATCATATGCACATGGCTGTAAATATGGGGGTTGCACAATATTACCAAGATTTGTGACACTCTGTCCACTACTTACAGTAGGATTGACCATATGTGGTCCCATTGCATTCATTCCAGGCATTCCCATAAAATTTTCCATCATACCAGGCATAGCAGTTTGTATTCCTGGCTGCATCCCAATGTTACCATACATCATTATAGGCATCATAGCCAGCATAACTCTGAACATCTACCCCCAATAGCCTTGCATGCTAGGCTGAAATCCATAAGGGAAATTTCCATGCATCCCCATGCTATCCAACCATCGCTTGAAACATTGAACCTCCTCCAAAGTAACCTGTGGGCATAGAAGATGGAGGGAAAGTCTATTGTCTGAATCGAAAAATGGAAAGCTCTGGGGATTTCCACCCATACCTGATGTAGGAGGCATTCCATCAAGCTGTTGAGTCTTCTTCTTCTTCTTCTTCTCAGGCTTCAAAGGAGCATTTACCAATTGTGCAAAGCGTGGATCTTGCATCAACTGTGCCAAATTTTGAGCAGTTCCCTGTAATTGTGTCCTGAATTGTTCATCTGCATTTGGCTCCTCAACCTCTTCCTCTTCATGAATAACGAGAACCCTTGGTGGCATGCTCCAATTGAACGGGCTCTTCTTCATCTTCCTCCCACCATGTAGTATAATCAAAAAACCTTGATTTCTCCTTAGCATCAATGCTATGTGCCATGGAAGAAAACTTCTCTAGGCTGCAATTTTATTGTAGCAACTAGTATTTGTTGTCTTGCCCTAAACAGTACCATGGGTTCACCCTCTTGAAGAAGATGGCAATATCCTGGCAATGGAACCGCTGTAATCGGCCTTCGGAATCTCCAAAGGGCAGTGAGCAATTAATGACCAGCAAATACTTGATTTTCAGCCACTTAGAACTTTCCACAGTAAAACAAGTCAACTTAGAAAACAACACTTGAGAGCTAGATTGCCCCCATCCTGCACCAGACAGCAGATTGGCCCTAAACTTAGCGACCCTTTCGGTATTTCTTTATCTTTTATTTGAAAGGTGCTCAAATACAAAGAAAGCACTATCGTGCATCAGCCCAAAGATAGCCAACTGAACAATTCATTCACAGGCATGCTTGTCCTGCTATGTAATCACAGAAAAGGAATCCGAGTCCAGTGCAGCATTCCATGGCAACCCTTCTTCCAATTTTGACTGAGGTTCTAACTTGGCAGCTCTAATACCCTCTAGGGGAGTCTTGGTAGGAGAGAAATCACCCAAATCTATCTTGGCAGCTCTGATACCCGTCAAGGGCATCCTAGCAAGATAGCGGCCAGCAAACAACCACACCTGGCTATTCCTGGCAAACTAAAAGGCTAGCTGCAACAAAGCAATAAGATCTGAAGTTTTGAGGTAGTAGGAAAGCTCCTGGAAAATATTTAACAAATTGAAAGCTCGGGAAATCCTAGGAGAGCAGTCAGCATGGAACAAATCTCCCTGGGCAAGTTCTCTGGCACCCTCCTAGGTGAAAATCAGCAAAGACAACCCTGTAAACTTGCTAAAGGAAAATTGCCAAGTCTAGAGGGCTACTAGAGAAGTTTGCTAACCTTGGAAGCACCCGGATGGCATGGCAGATGAGGAAACCTGAAGGTTTGGTGGAGGTCAGCGGAGCAGCCCAAACAGGTGTAAAACTGAAAACGATTGAGCAGAGGAGTTCTTTGGCAATTTGCAAAATCCTAAAACGGCCTAGAAGGCTACTGCCAATTGCAAATTTGTTGGATTAGCCCTAGGAAAAAACAAAGTAGTGAATCGCCCTATTTGGAAGCAAAAGGAAGCCTGGAAAAGTGCGCAATCATCAGCTTCCTGTCCTGGCAAATTGCAATTTCAACAAACAGTTCACCGAACAATTAGTGCATTGTGATTTCATGTAGCAGCTCCTCGGAGAAGCAATTTTGCATCTCGGACCTACCAGCACTCGTGGGTAATGGCAGATCTGAGAAACTGGCTCCCACAAGGTGTGTGGATAGATGGGAAGCAAGAAAAACGAGACTTGGATCTGAGATGGATCTAAACCAACCCTAGCTTAGCCCCCAATGAAATTGAGCCAAGAATAGCTGCCTTTGCTTGCCGTTCAAGTCGTTGGATTTTTACCCCTCTCTAACCCTCAAATCCTTTGCCTTGGCCCATGGAATTAATTGCACTGAAGCGTCCTTTACAAATTTAATCAGTGTGAGGCCAGGTCAGTCACTGTAAATTCCTAAAAATTATAAATTCATGTCCTCGTGCAGCGGTCTTGGTGGTGGGCTTGCATTGAACATCTCCATTGGGGCTTATACCGATGATCATGGACTTTGGCCTCGCGAGGTTTGTGAGGGTCCAATTCCTAGTTCTGGCAGAATTTGTTCGAATCTTCTTGAGATGGGGATCTTGACTCCTTTGGTACTACTTGGCCTGCTCACTCCCCTTGGTCTGAGCCTCTTCATGCTCACATGGCAGCTATCTCATATGTATATGCCATCCTAATGCAGTTGGAGAGAGGGAGGGAGAGAGAGAGAGAGAGAGAGAGAGAGAGAGAGAGAGAGAGAGAGAGAGAGAGAGAGAGAGAGAGAGAGAGAGAGGGAGAGAGGGAGAGAGAGAGAGGGGGAGAGAGGGGGAGAGAGAGAGAGAGAGAGAGGGGAGAGGGGAGAGGGGAGAGAGCGACATGGAGGGGGAGAGGGAGCGAGAGGGAGGGGGGGAGAGAGAGAGAGAGAGAGAGAGGGGGGGGGGGGAGTTATTATTGCAAAAAAACCATAACAAACACAAAGGGGGAGGGGGCACATCAAAATCATAGGATTGGAAGACATCCCAAAAAAATATGAAGGTGAGGAGTTGAAAATTTTGTAGTACTCCTAGCTTTGATTTTTATTTCTATATTCAATCATCTTAAACATATTGCATCTTGGATTCCTTTTTCAATGCCTAGACTGTCTTTATAGTAATAGGGGCTATGGAGGGTTCTTCTCTCTCACCATCTAGACTAGAGTTATTTCACCAAAATTGACTCAAAAACATATGTTAATCCAAGAATCATAATCACATTTAATAGTCTCCATTGGAGATAAATCTAAAAACAAGAAAACACAAAAGGAACACAAGGCATAGGTCTATAATGAAGTAAATAGAAATCTTCTCTTGTGCTTCTGGTCCAAGCATTGTATTATCCTCCAAAATACTAAATTGTTGAACTCCATGCTTTGTCTTTGCTTTAGCTACTAATTTAGGGATAGGTTTAGGTCCTAGGATAGGAGCCCTTTTGGGCCCCCTCAAGGCTAGAACAGGTGAAGAGAATGGTAGGGGAAGGGCTGCCTTTATAGGCTACCCTGCACCCCTCCCTAGGCTGCCATTTATGGGGCTTAGGGCTGCCTTTATGGGGCCTAGGGTTGGCATTTATGGGGCCAACCGACCAGCCCCAAAAGCCTTATAAATAGGGGGCCTCCAGGCCCTCTTTCCTCATTCACTTCTCCCGACACTTCAGCCTCCTACAACTCCTCCTCAACCCCCTCTGAATAGCCTGACACTCACCCCTAGTGGCCCTCGACCAGCCTCAACCTTTGGCATCAAATCAACCCTTTGGGAAGGTGTTCACGCAGTCATCAAACGGTGAGTCAAGACAATGAATGGAGTAAGGTTTTGGGTCTGTTCCAGCAGCTCTTTTCAGTTATCTTTTAGAGTTTTACACAGCTCACTCTCAGCTCTATATTTCAGTCATCTCTCAGCTCTCTTATAGGATCTATCACTCCTAGCTTTCACTCTCTCACTCATGCAGTAACCCTGCATTCTGGTGGATAGCACAAGCCTCTCCCTTGCCTTGTAGAAGCGTCCTACATCGTTAGTGTGGACAGCATCAAGGTCTCGGTATTGGTCGACGTTGCCTCTCAGGTCTTTGGGTCTGCTATACATGTGCACAATGAGCAATAAACTCTCAAGTTTGAAAATAAGAAGAAACATGAAGCACATGAGGCAACAATCTAAAACATGATGCAAACATCACAGTGTCAAAAGTACATTGCTCCCACTCCTCCAATCTTACATATACTAATCAATGATGGTACCATTGTCTGCTTCTCATTGCGCCCTTAACACTTTTGTTGCAATTAATCTTGTTGCACTAGTAAATAGACAACCCAATTCTCAAGTCTCTTCCAATTGCTTATGTTAAATCATCACCCATCTTGTACATATGTCATGCAAGAACTCCCACTTGAGGTGATAGGGCTCACCACCCTTAATTCCTAGGGCCACTTAAGCAGTACACTTAGTAGACCTAGTATTTCTAAGCTCGACTTCCTATACTAATCATCGAACACTAGGAGACATAGTAAACCTAGGATTTCTAATAGTTAGACTTACGATGATTTGTGTCCTTGGTAAATTAAGGAAACTTAATAAACTTAGGATTTATAAAAGCTAGACTTACGATGATCATCGATTTAGTTCACTAAGCACACTTAGTAATAAATATAGGCTTTTTAAGCTAGTGAAACGCCTTTAGGCCACTTAGGACCGATACTCGCAATGATTACTATCTAGTCTTGTATTTTCTAACCTAAGGCAACCCTTTAAGGGTGAGTTATCTGAATTCATTATTTTCCTATGATCATATAGAAAGAAAATTTGCTCACTTTGAAGCCTATTTTTAAGGAAAGTGGGCCTTTTTGGACATGAGTTGTACACACCTAAAGGTTTTAATTTAAAGAAAAGCCAACTCACTGAGTCACCATACGAGCCAAAAAGCCTATCAAAAGGACTTTACGGCTTGGATAGACTCTTTGAAAGCTTAAGAATGTTCCTTATTAAATACCATCCTAAATCACATATTGACAACTAATCAGGGTGTGACTTTGTCACCAATCACGTATTTGCATCTGTCGAGATGTCTCCCGTGGTGGTGGAGGACGTGGTCTCCTCGATCTTTGGATCCAATGGGCTATGTCAAGAGTGATGCCTTGCCTCGGTCGATCTCCCCTAAGGAGAGCTAAAATAGGTCAAACCTTGATCGTGTGTGCTCTGATCGCCTATCGCGCCCTGTATGGTCTCTGTGCCCTCATCTGATAGTGTTGTGTTGGCTACCTCCACTGATCGATATCTCTCATGTCGACTAGCTCCTCCTCCTTTATCCTAGAGTGCCCTGGGGCTGAGTCAAATGCATAGAAATCCGTGACCTGTCTCTGCTCTCAATCTGCCTCGGTATCCTGTGGTGCGGTGGTCCCATCCTCCTGCTCTCTGATATGTCGTAGTAGTATCTCCCTGTGTCATCGCATCTCCATTAGGTAGAGCCCAATACAAACCTGGTCCTAGAAGTGGATCAGTCATGAGAGTGGGCCAAAGCTATATTCCAGTGGTAGCACCCTCGGATCTCATAGTCGGCTGGGTAGACACACAGAAAGTGCTTCTCTGTCTCGACCGCCCCCAGGGTGCATAACCTGCAAGTCTGCCGCTCTCTGGGTATGCGTGTAGCTCTCCCTATCTCGATCCTCAGCTGATGGGATGAGACTCGCATCTGTTCGATGGCAATCCTCAGTGCATGTGAGACTCCTCTGTCCTCGAGATACTGAGGTCTGATGATGAGCCCGTCTTCTGATACTCTCAGAAAGTGGTCATAGTAGAGTTAGGTCTTGGTGGGGAACTCCTGATCCCCCCCCCCCAAGTGCGAGATATGTGGAGCTGGAGGAGATCTAATCGTATGATGCGATTAATCTCATCTTGTGGGATCGACTCGGGCGATGCATCCATGCTATACTAAAACAGGGGAAGCCGATCCATCTCAATCTCGTGACTAGTAAACCATGCAATGATGAGTGCAAACCATGCTGTACCTGTGCCACTCTCAGATAGTCATATGGAGGACTCTAGTGCCAGTCTTGGAAGTCTCTCACGAGGTGAAAGATGGCATCAACCTGGAGAGGGGTCATGGCAAACTCTGCCTGTATTATCTGATGGGGGACCGAGGGATTACTTCAGATCATCCTAAATGTTACGTCAACAATAGTACCGTGTGACCACAGTATAAGGCGGGAAGCTAGAGGGCTTGGTAGCACTTGCATTAATAGGGCCTAAAGGGCTTGGATCTAGGGTCATGCCTAGGCCTAGGCATTTATGAGTTGGTGCATAAGGAGTCCTAGAGAGGGCTATAAAGAGAGGAGTCCCTTGTGGGACATGTGGCACCAAAGCTGGAGGCCAAGTGGCAAGTGCTGTGAGCAAGGGGGAGGATTCTGGAAGGAGAGGTCCAGATGGAAAGTGGATGAGGAAAGGAACTAAAGGCAGTTCACGAGAGGCATCGGAGGAGCTCAGGGAATTTGTGGTTAGGAAGAAATCAAAGAAGAAGCCCTCTAGGTCTGAGGTCTCGTCACATTGGTATCAAAGCAGGTCGTGATTGATTGAGGAGATTTAAAGACTTCAATTTTCACGAAGATCGTGATTCATGGCTGTCTAGACTGAGTTCAAGGTCACAACTCATATAGCTTTGAAGCTCTCGACTCCCAAGTTCCAATCTTGGGCTTGAGCCTTGAATCATATCTATGCTATGCAGCCACCTCATTAAGGCTATCAGGTTACTATAGCAGCCTGCGAATCGATGCCACAATAAGCTCTACGCAACGCTCAAGATTTAGACCCATCCTCATAACGCGAGCTCATACTCACTGTCATTCCAAGAGATAAGCTGTAATTGTTGCGCACGGATATCTTGGCTGACGATCCTCCAATTTCGCCTGTCCATGGGGATGTGCTCTTAGCCTTACTATTCTCTAAAATCCACAAGCCTCAGCAATGGCGCAGGATGAAGGTTCGCCATGCCACCAACTGCTCATCTGTTTACGTGCCGCGGTCAGTGGATTGGGGAAGCAAACAAGCTTTTGTGAGAGAAAGCATATGTGGAAGAAGCCGTAAGGGAAATCTGCAATTATATTACACAAAGCAGACTTCTATCGTTGCGCAAAAAAATGCATAGAGAAATACACATAGCAACCACGTCATTCAAAGGTCTCCCTACCTTTGAAAAAGCCACCTCACTTTCCTTATTTTATACCCCTCTCTAAAGTCATAAACCCCCGCTCTCTTTTCAAAGTCTTTGCACCCTATCCTTCTTTCCCATCTTCTTAGCCTCACCAAACTCAAAGAAGAAGATCGAGGAACGGGTCGAAAAGTTCAAAGTACTGACATTCAACAAGACCAATATCAATCAAGATTCTATTATGCACAGCTTGACAACATAGAACCATTATACAAAGATAGCTGTAACTAAAGTACAATCACCTAGGCATGAGTTATGCTATCCCTAAGAGCACGGGGTGAATAAAGAAAACCCAATCTTATGTAGTATCACATAATTAATGCATGAAATCTTCACAAACAACAAGACTAATAATAATAATGCTAATACACCTTTTGTCCTAATGCCATTCTTGTGCATTGGGCTTGGCTTATTTGGCTTGCTTTAAGTACAATGGAAAACACACGCAAAGCATTCAAATGCCCATCCCCATTGGGCTTAACCAATTCCACTTAGATGCTTGCTTGTTTAAAATAAGATGTGCATCAAATATGCACATAAGACAGTAAAAACTGTGGTCAAGGAAAAAGTCAGATCCAAGTTCATGTCATGTCATTGATTTGCTCTCATGTAAATATAAAACTTTTAAGCACTAATCGAAGATGGGAAATGTATGCAAGGCTCAACCCACCCCCCCACCCAAAAAGAAAAAGAAAAGAAGAAGAAAGAAAATGTAATCTCCAATACAGCTCTCGTATTGTACTTGAGATATGTTCATGTACACATCTACACGCAGCGAATGCAAAAAGTCTCTAATCCACCTGCACAATAAAAATTAGCGTTGTTTCCCTACGTGCTAGATTCTAATGACCATGAGAAAACTATATTCTAGCATCATAATTAAAGGAAAATATACGAGAGAGAAGGGAATAACATGCTTGGTTAGGTTATAATGCCAGAAATGCAAGAGGATGTTCCCTTATAGCTTAAAGAGAGTTTTTTTTTCAACTCCAAAAAATCTTAATTATTTAAGGCTTCCTTTCAAAAATGCATTCGATTCATTTACAGGTAGAATGACTCAAATGAAAATGGCATCTGCAGCTTGATTGTAATGCTTGCGGCCCCCAGAAAAACATGTTTGTATTTCATGTGAATTAAATAAAGTGAGTTCTTGAGATATCTCCCACTTGATGAAGGGGAACGCCTCACGTATGGCCAAATGGTCCAAATGAGTAGTTTATATCGAGGAAAAGGATCAACAAGGACCACTCACGGTCCAAGCTATAGAACTACCAGGCTAGCAATTCTAGGTGTTCAAATTCACGACTTAACTGACAAGAAATGAGTAACTTCTCCAAGGACAACTAAACATGTAGAAATACATATAGTGGATCCTTCAAGCATCTTCCAATTCTGAACCTCACCAAACTGGACTTCAGAAGACCTGCCGAATATTTAAATTGATTCTTGATGTTCTAATGTAATCTATGAATGGTGCAAAGGATATATCAAAACCATCGAAATCCGGCAGGTCAGACTCATCAGGGTCCACGAATATACGAGGTACACCTGCAGATGTGCACCACATTCATTATCTATACACCAGAAGGTTTTTCACTGAGACTGCGTTGATGAACAAAGGTCAAAAAGTAGCAGAACCAACCATGAAAGCAACCTCTGGCAGGTCCTGCCATCAGCACTACATCTCCACTTCTGAGAAACATTGCAGTTGGATTCTCCTCCCTTGATCTACCACCTAGTAAGAATATGGCCTTGCATCCAAAGCTGCCAAAAACCTCTCCTGAGTCATTGAAATGTTGTCTTATCGTTACAAAAATATCGTTCCGCATAGCATATGAAAAGCTACAAACAAATAGCAGAACAGTTTTTACAAATCACAAAATTATTTAGCACAGCGTCTCAACCCCCCCCCCCCCCCCCCCCCGCGCCCCCGGCCAACAAAAAAAGAGTACAAAGGTGCCCTAAGGCTGACTATTAGTGGAGCACAGGATCAAATCAACAATTTGCTACACCCAATCCTTAAATGTGCAGACAATATTATATGTAACACTTTTGTAAGCAGCTTAGCTACTACTTGCCCATATGTACATATAGCGTACACTCTGGCTATTTTAAAAAGTGACCTCTCTTCAATGCAATCAGAGACAATTGATGAACCACTGTCACTCCCTTGAAATGGCATAAGAGGATGGCTTCTCTGAAATTTTATCTTTATGGAAACGTGTGCATTTCATGCATTTCAATATAATATTTCAAGCCTGTAGTGTTTCGAAGTTTCAGACAGGCCGAAATACATTTTATGCTGTTGCAGGGGAGCCAATTTGCTTGACATTGTCGTGGAAGATGTGTCATCCAATGCTCTAGGCACAATCAATCTTTGATTCCATAGCATCCTCCCTATTGGATCACGATCTGTTTGATCGAACATCTTCGGCTACTAACCATCAATCACGGCATAGTCCACCAAGTTGGCCTAGTCTTCTGATACATATGAGATTAGGGTCATCTCCCTATGTACAAGGCTAGGAATGGAATGAAGCCAAAGTTCAATCATTACGGTGTGAGGATCCTTGAAACACAAGAAGTAGGTTGCTAAAGGAGTCACAAAGAGTGGTCTCTTTAAAGTAAAGGTTTGTGGAGTGGCAGAAGGCCTGATTGTCATCTACAATTCTTAGGTGCTTGTTACATGATGGACAAGCAAGCAAATTAACCATTGTTAAAGGAAGTGTTTGTTAGAACACATTGTGAAGTTTTTCACTCAGCTAAAGACATGGATGAAAAGGAGAAAGGTTGAGCAACCACATTCCCAACAAAGACCTGAGAAGCTTTCTTGATGGTACATGTAGACTTTGGAGGAGTTATAGCATGAACAACAAAAATTCTTGTAGAGTTTATAAATAATAAGTCTTACCTAACCTATGTGATAAAAGATGCACTTCCAATCACCTTCAGCAAACATTTCTAGCTGCCCACCGACTTTCAATGAAGACACAGTCTAATGGAGCTACACCACTCCCTTTTGTTGGTCATATGCCTGGTGGCACCACTGTCCACACATGAGACATTTATATACCTAGATGAATCCAGGAACATTCCCAAACTCATCCTCTAAAAACACAACATAGTGCAGTTTCAATCTCATGATAGTCACTCACAAGGTTGAAAACCATAAACTCCATCATGCATAGTAGGGACTAGCTACTATGACATCCCCACTAACGTCATCAGCGCCCAACAGTGGGTGTAGACCATAGTATAAAAATATGCTCTCACATACAAATCCACACACCCACACATACTTGAGCATCCATTTATACAAAGTCTTCGTACTGAGTTTCTATTGGCACTCCGGAGGTGAAGGGCAGACTCAGCCATGATGAAGGCTAGCACTAAAGGAGAAGGCTAATCAAAAGGTAGTCCAAAATCTCTTCATTCAAGCTACAACTGCTTGTGAAGTCTAAACATTTTCATTTTAGTCATTTTAGTCCACACATGAGACATTTTTTGGTTGAGATTCACATTTCCAATTATTGATCTCTCTTTAATTATGAGGAATGATTCGTTGATAGCTACATTGTTGATGCTCTTGGTCTCCTCCTTGGGCTTCTCTTTACCGTCTACTCTTGGCCTTGGGCTTCTCTTTGCCGTCCCTCTCTCTTGTCCATCCTCCTTTTTTCCACATCTTTACTTCCCTTTGTTCTTGCCCTTTGCTCGCGTATCTTGAACTTTGTCAATTGCTTCACTGCCATCATACATTTTCATCCTTAGCTGTTCTTCCAAAAGGAGTGCCTCAAAGTGCTTAGGCTTCGCTTTTGACCCATGGTCAAAGGTGTCACAAAGCCTTAATAACTCTGGGCAGCTTGCTAGCACTAGCCTTCCAAGATTATTTTTAGTGTCTAGGTTCTCACCCACCAAGGCTAACTAATCTTGGATCACAATAATTAATCTTGTCATGGAATTCTTCACCCACTTCCCCCCCTACAAGCTAAGTTCACAGAGTTGATTTTGAGACCTGGGCTCCTCATGGAATCGTCACCTTGTACCAATCCGCTCATGAGCGCTATCATTAGATGAATTAGCGATATCACATCGTCTTTTGTGGGCTGAGGCATCCATTCACCACCTAAGCTATTGAGCATGGCTTCTTATCATTTGAGGGGCTCACGAGGGAGCATCTATCCTAGGCAGACGTCCAAAGGGTGAGCATTGATTTCTAGATGGATAAGGTGTTTCTACATGGATTTTGGACCAAGGCCTAGAAACAGGCTGGAACCATGCAGCAAAAGGCCTGGGCCAGTGGCAGGCTGCCATGTGTCCAGGTGGGACAGGAAAAGCCAGCAGACAGAGTCGGGTATATAGACCCAAAGGTTGGCTGGCTGGGTCAGCTATTCAGGCTGACTGGTCAGACTATTTTGGAGGTCCATTGGGGCCTATAAAAAGGAAGCCTTCAGGGCTCATTCACTATCCATTTGGTTAGTGACTTTTGGGAGCACAACAGCCTGGTTCAAGGTGCCATCCAGGAGGATACAAGGCAGCAAGGGAGCTGGTTGTTTGCAGGAACAAGGAGCTCACGAGTCTTGACTATTGGCTGTCCTCAAGAGAAGCAAGGAAGACAGGATCACAGACGAAGCTTGTGCCTTAGATTGGGCTGCATTCAATGTTGGGGAGTGGTGGGAGAGAGGAGATGCATCATATGCACCTCTCCTACATCAAAGGCAATCAGCCCTACATCATAGGGGCTTCCTAAATCATTGGCACCTCCTTAAGAGGGCACCTTCTACTACATCATCACTTGTGTCATGGTCCTAGATAGTACTAAGTGTGCTTTAGTACTAAGTGTGCTTCGCTACACAAACACACACACACGTGACTGCTACTAGATGCACACATGCACCTTAGAGCAAGCCCTTGATCACAAATATCCCAACATTACCCCCCCCCCCCCCCGTTCTTCAAGGGTTTGCCTCATGCTACATCAAGGATACATAGTTTCACATGCCATCTCACAGTGGCCAAGGATAAGTCTATGGCTAGGATCTCATGCTAGCAGGGGTGCCCAAGAGTCAAGGTTTACAACAATGGGATAAAGCCCCCCCCCAAATGGTTCTCTCTGTTGCATGTTCAAGGATTAATCTTAGGCCTTTGTGTTGGAGATATCATAGCCAAAGAGTGTGTTGGTGTGTAGTACTAGGTGATCTAGTACTAGTCTATGTGTGTGAGTCATGTGTGAGTGCCACATGTCATCATGGGACTTATCCCATATGCACTAGGTGCTAGTGTGAGAGTGTGTAGCCTATGTAAAGGCTTGTACTTCACTTGTCATGATATACTTGATGAATGAATGAAAGCCTTCTTCATGTCTTCATTTGAGCATTATTTCCTCACACCCTAACTCTCTCTCTCTCTCTCTCTCTCTCTCTCTCTCTCCCTTCACCATGTTTCTAACATGGTATCAGAGCCACCTTCCATAGCTGCCACATCACCCTTTCTCTAACCCTAATTCATCACCCTTGCCCTAATCCTAATTCTACTTAGCCGCCTCTCCTATGCAGCCTGCTCATTTCCACCTCTAGCTCTCTCCTTCCCTAAGCCATTTGCTTCCATTTCTGCCTGTCCACAGCTCGCCTCCATTGCCGCCCTCGGGCGCTGCTTCACGGCCTTTATAGCTTGCTGGTCGGCAGTTCTTGCAAGAGGCACGTGCACGTGTGGTTCGTAAGGCTGTTTTGGAGCTCTTCATCACCGAATCTAGGGTTTCTAAGCTGCTGCAGCAGAGCCGACCATTTGTGCACATCGCTTGTAGAAGTTTGAGGTCATTGAAGGCATTTCCGAGTGTTTCTGAGCTACTGCTGCATAGCCGTCTTCAACAGAGGCATTTCGGGGCTGTTTCTGGCCTTCCAGCACATCTACATCAGCCAATTCTCTGCTTGAAGACCTGCTGCAGCACCTCGGTGTACCTTGAACAGCCGCCTTTGCATTTTGGAGCTGTCTTGCTGAGCGGCTAAGCGGCTTTACAAATTTTGAGACCTGCCTTCACACTTGGAGCATCTACAGCTACCGCTTTGTTGATTTCGGACCTGCTGTTGTGCTTTGGAATACCTACACTTCTGCTCCAGCACTTCGAACAGTTATAACGACCTCAACAGCTCCTCTTCTGGTTCAGTTCTACATCTCGGTGCATATTTCTGCTGTGTTTTCATTAGGATTTGCATTTTAGAGCCTCCGAGGTCATCAACCAGCTGCTGGAAACGTTTATTCATGCATTTCTTCAACCACCTCGCATTTGTGAAGACTGTTGATCCATTTCAGAGCCTTAGACCAGCCCCTCTACTTGCTGGTTATTCATTTCAGCTTGCTGGCTCTTCATTTGCTGCTGTGAAATCTATTACCTTAGTCTAACACGATGGAGCCTCGTCCTTCTGGTGAAGACTCATCAACTCTACTTCCAGCTAGGGATGAACAGCATGAATTGGCGCTTATTGGTGTGAGGTTGGTCAACAACTTGCTTCATCAACTTGACCTCATTACTTCAGCTAAGGAGAGCCTGGACAAGCTCAAGAATATTTATGCTACATCTACTGAACTCGATTCCTCTTTGAGGAGGTAGATGATGCTTAGCTTTATGTGTGTTTGTGTTGAGTCAAATAAAGGTTCTTAGCCTTGAGTTGTCGCTCTAAATTGAATGTATTTGGGGCGCTCTGGACTCTGATGTGTCTCTGTATAAAAGACTATGTCGTGGCCTGTATAGGATTCCGAGAAGTACCTTGGTTCTGACCATAAGGTACCATTATAGTTTCAAATGGTGTAGGACAGGGTCTCGGATATCTGAGTCTCATACACCCCGCTTCCCTATGTAGGGGAGGGGACAGGTGCCCTACCGGGGCCTGTAAGAAGTCGTCCCTCTCGTACCACTGTCCACTTTCCCTCCTTCCGGACTTGATCCCGCTGCTACAGCAAAGAGCGCCTCTCCTCAACATGTAGAGGCATGAGGTCCTCATCCATAGAGATCGTTGGCTGATCTCGAAGGACTGACCTATGTCGTAGAGCTGAAAGTCGTGCCTGAGTGTCATGAAACCGTATGATCAGGGGTTGCTCTTGGTTGGGATCTCTCCCCACCCGCCATGCTTGATCTATCCTGTGCTCAGCCACACCTAGGGTAGCGGCCACGAATGCAGTCGCATCTACCATTGGTGTAGCCTCAATGTGTGGGATTCTGCATACTCTGATGTTGAGAACCTTACTGGCTCTCTGCTGTTGCTCCATGAGGGTAGCCGAAACGGTCGGGTTTCCGTTTGGCTACGTCAACGCATATGGAAGTCTCCTCAATAGCAGATTGCATGCTCGCAATATGTGCCTCGACCACCGGGGTACTCCTTGCGACAGTGTGTATGGCTGTGACCTCCTGTCGGAGCTATATGATATCCTGTCTGAGTCCCTGAATAAGACCCGCTTGCTCTAATGCTCAAATGAAGACATGAAGAAGGCTTTCATTCATTCATCAAGTATATCACGACAAGTGAAGTACGAGCCTTTATATAGGCTACACATTCACACACTAGCACCAAGTGCATATGGGATAAGTCCCATGATGACATGTGGCACTCACACATGACTCACACACATAGACTAGTACTAGATCACCTAATACTACACACCAACACACTCTTTGGCTATGATATCTTCAACACCTCCCTTCAGAGCAAAGAGTGTGAGACCCAATACGCAAAGAGTAGACCGATCCCCCCTCCACCGCAATACTGCAAAGAGCAAGTCCAACTATCCAACACCTCCCGTGTGATAGTGACTTCTCAATCAGCTTGCGACCGGCAAGGGCAAACCATCACTCGTCATCCCCCCTTACTCTGAGCTGGGTGGTCAATACCATCAACCAAAGTAAAAGACAATGCATTCATTTTTGGGGGACAACTCAAGGCAGAGTACCTCTTATTGACTCTCTTCCAATAGTCAACAGATATACATGGGAGTCTGCCTACAGAGATGAGACGAGGATACAGGAGGAGTTCAAGTTCAGGTGGAGTTGCAGTCCTTTTCAGATCCACACTTCGGGGGACCATTTCAATAGAGCGGAGAGATACACATTCCAGATTTCTTTGGATCTAGATTCAACACATGGACAACCGGGATTTGTTTGTCACAATTTGCTACTTTCCCCCTGAGACCTCCCACTTTGCTGGGATCCCCTGTCTTCACATCTCGCATTACTGACTTCACTGTAGCACCTCTCTTCCCAGGGGCTGATCATACATACCTTTTCTTTAGCATCTCCACCTCCCTTCGCACAACACCTTCCACCCCACTCAGTGCTTACTCCACCTACCACGATATACGCTTTGATCGGGATCACTCACCTTCTTACTCTGGCCGTCTGTACATACTTCTCGCTTATATCGACTTCATACCCCTTTTGGAGGATCGTGCTGCCCTTGTCATCTGCTCACTACACAAGGCTGCCATTCACGCTTTCCCCCACACCACCCTGTTGGAAAGGTCACCTCCCCATCTGTAAGCCCCCATATGAGGAGAGCATGGGGGAGGGAGACCTAGGGCAGTACCCAACAGAAAAAGAAAGAAAGGGGCTGCCACATAGACAGCATCATGGCTGGCATGTGGGCAGCACATCTAGAACTATTATGGGCAGGACAGAGGGCCAGGAAAGTGTGGAAGGATCGCAGATCTGTACGGATTACAGATGCCTGCTGTACGGCTGGTTTCAGGGTCACATACGGAGCTCAGGCAGGAGCCCTAGAGCTGGAACAAGCCCGGAGCAGAGGCAAGACAGTCTGGGACAGATTGCGATGGATCTAGACAGGAGGCGCACTGTCTGCAGTAGGTTTTGGGGGGGGCTGGACCCTGTATTTATAGGGCATCTGCCCTTGAAAGGTGGGCCAAGAGCCCTTGTAATGTGTGCCCCAAAAGGGCAGCCCACAGTCCCATAAATAGGGAGCTGTGGGTCGGTCAGGGGCAGGTGGCTGAACCGACCAGCAGTCGGCCCTTTCTAGGGCTGCTGGGTCGGTTGGCTGGCCAGGCCCTTGAAGGCTATATAAGGAGGCCAGTCAGGCCTCATTTCAACATCACTTGCAGCAGCAAATCCAGAGCAGAAAGGAGCAGCAGGTAGCCACCCTCTGGACCTACATTCAGGAGGATAGAGAGGTGCTAGCAGGGCTGCAGACTTAGCCAGGAAGCTGCCCACCTAGGCTGGTTTCCAGACAGCAAGGTGGAGAGGATCATCCTAGACGGAAAGTCTACTCACGCTCGAGGTGGAGCACGCGGACTCTAGTCTAGAGAAAGCCAGCAGATAGGAGAAGGACTTTGTGGTAAGATCAGAGGACCACACCATTGGTGGGACTCTGGATCTGTCTATTTTGTATTGTGTCCATATTTGTGGACGGAAATATATTATTTGGTGGTTTCTCTATCTAGTTTGGTTCATTGTCTATTGATGAGTCTGCACACCTATTGAATGCACATAAGTAAAGAAGTTTGTGATTCCACACCCACACCGCACACTGTGTGAGCTCCTGGGCATTATTTCCGATGCGTGTACCCTCTGTTGGGTCATTTCTAACACACCCGCCCACCACCCCTTGGAACCGTACCCTGTAATAGTTGGTACGATGATGAGTGTAAGGCTTTACGTTGTCAACTCAAATTCAAAACCAAAAACAGTCTTTCGAGCGCACCAGACACGCTACGTGAATATCGTAGACCGGTACGGAGGAAGAAACTAGACTTATGACATCCCAAATCAGCCAGTCCCTAACCTCTCACACATGCCTCGTCCCACATCCTGCACCCTCTTCACTAGAGGAGGGGTAAAGGATGCCGTAATGAAACTTCATAATGGCCGAGCGAAGAATCATGAGGGGCTATACACACTGAGTTCATTGCATATGGGATTAACCTCCTACCCCCGATCTTAGCAAAGCTTTTTAATAAAGCTGTTTGTTGGGGATTTCCACACTTGGACCATTAACACTATCTCACCCATCCACAAGGCAAGGGATCCCATGAGCCCGGAGAACTATAGGACCATTATGATTGGACATGTCATGTCCAAGATTTATGCATCAGTACTTGACTCCGAGGTTAGCAGACTTGCAGAGTATCGAGGACTTAGAGCAACAAGACATGCCGAATTCCGGCGTGATCATGGAACCATGGACCACATTCTCACGCTCAGATGTATCATCGAGGAGGCGAGGTCACGAAAGTAGAGGGTTTATTGTTGCTTTGTGGATTTCTACAAGGCATTTGACACGATTCCGAGAGCCCACCTCATACGACACCTACAGGACTTGGGTTATGACTAGAAGATCATTTGGGCTGTCATGGCACTTTACGAGAGAGTTTCAGGCAGAGTTCGAGCAAGACCCGGATGGACAGACAAGATCATGAGCACCATCGAGGTCAAACAAGGGTGTCCTTTGTCGCCTACCTTGTTTGGCCTCTACATTGATGAGCTTGAGACAGTGATGCAGATATAGGGGGATGTAGGTTGCTCTCTTGCGGGCACGCTAATCCAGATTTTGCTCTATACAGATGACGTGGCTCTCTTGTCTTTCTCAACAGAGGGGCTTCAGAGACACCTAGACGCACTACAGTCCTTTTGTGAGTCTTATGATTTGAAGGTCAAGCTGGGTAAAACCAAGGTCATAATCTTCAATACATCTCCAGCCATCATGTGTCAAGAGCAATTCACATTTGCGGGGTCATCTGTTGAGATAGTTTCATCATACACTTATCTTGGGTTATCTTCTCCGGACCCAGCTTCACTATGAGACACGCAATGCATGCACGCTTGAGTAGAGGGTATGCTTCATTGGCCAGACTAGAGAGGCAGTGCTTCCGCTCACACTTTCAAGATCCACGTACCAAGGGGTTGCTTTTTGACTCCTTGGTACGACCAGCGGGGATGTACGGCAGCCCTTGTTGGGGGCCAGACTTGTCGGTATAGAGTGGGACCGTGTGGAGCGGCTACAGGTTCTCATGTTATCACGGATGATTCGTGGTAAGTCATCCGTTCCTCACCAGATCATTCAGGCCGAGTTTGGGTCACCCCCTTTATAGCTAGATGCTGCATTTCAGGTCATCATGTATCTGTACCGAGTTAGGGAATATGGAGATTATACCTCGGGGCATAGCAGGCTACCATGGATAGCTCTATCCTCTTCTATGGCACTTGCAACAGGAGGAGACCAGAGGTGCTAGTATGCACATACAGAGAGATGGTTTGAGCAATTGGGGCTCCACATGGATAGACTACCTCCCTTCCAATACAGCATGGATGCTCCGTTTTCTCCCCTCTTATCACACTAGGTCAACCAGGTTATCCGTGAGGATCTACTACAGCTACACACATTTTGGACCTGGTTGAAACTGAGTGAACTCCCAGTGAATCTTAGCTTCTACAGAGATCACTTCTTACATATCACAGCGGAGGGTTTCATTGACCCACCTGGATACACGCAGATTCACCTACCCC
Source organism: Dipteris shenzhenensis (assembly GCF_047967505.1). Taxonomy (NCBI): domain Eukaryota; kingdom Viridiplantae; phylum Streptophyta; class Polypodiopsida; order Gleicheniales; family Dipteridaceae; genus Dipteris; species Dipteris shenzhenensis. The sequence goes on from NC_141617.1 coordinate 50,967,456, forward strand.
ATTCGCTAAGGATCTCTCTTGGGCAGTTCCGAGTCTCTTCACACAGGTTTCGCATCAAGAGCAGCAGAGCAAAGCGACTACCCAGGGAGAGGCGCATATGCACACTATGTGACATGCAGGAGGTTGAGACAGAGGAGCATTTCATCTTCAAGTGTCCTGTGTGCTATGAGATCCGAGGGCGTTTCCACTGCCTCTTCAGCGATAGTTATGGGATTTTGGCCTGTTTCCTCTCCTACCCAGACCAGCGGTGTCTGGCAGGTTTCATTCATGAGGAGGCACTTAGACACCATGAGAGGATACTCCAAGCACGGAGACAGGAGCAGACTTCTTCCTCGGCTGATCCCTCTCAAAGCTCTATCACGGAGTTCTTTCAGCTAGATCACATGGACCCCCACAAGACGAGGCCTCGACATGACCATGACCCGGAATCTGTGACCCGACACCTCAGACAGAGGGTCGACACACAGATCACACTTGGGGACATCCCCTCCTTGTTCAGAGTCGGAGCCCGACCGATGGGAGTCATAGTAGCCCTGGTCAGACGCAGAACTACGACCAGGAGATGTGCCAGGACCGCACCTCTGAGTGGCCGACAACACTCTATTGCCAACTTCATGTCTCCACTGCCTCATCCATCCTGATATCTTGCTGCTACCGATGATGATGATATTGATGACGATGCTGAGATTGATATATAGTCGACCATCGACCTGACTATGTTGTACTTAGGACTTAGGACTGCCATTTTGCATTTTTGCATTTTGCATTGGTATGGATGTTCGTTTAGTAGCTCCACTACCACAGCTTGTTGTATCAGGATTTTCACAGTCTCATAGGCCCATCGGTCTTCCGAAGACTTTAATAAACTTTCTTTCTTTCTTTCCACAATGCTTGCATGCTTTGTACTTCCCTTCTCCTTTCCTTTGGTAGTGGTGGATTCACCCTCTTGTGGTGACTAATTCCCTGGCTTGACTAAAACCCACAAATTCTCCTTCATAAGCACAAATCTAATTTTCATTTGCCAAGTATAGAAGCCTTGACGTAGTGTAAAAACAGAGAAAAGTGGAGACCTCAATTCAAACACCCTGAAGAAAATTTGAGAGGGCTTTTGAAGCCAAAGTGAAGCTTGTATACCAGCCCACAGTCACCAGCAAAGACAAGCACAAAATGGCGGAATGTCATCAGAAGAGCTTAAGCAAGCCCAACTGGTTTTTTGTTGATTTCTCCTCATCCACTAGAGCATTAGTGCTCAGAATTCATCAGTATCTTCCTCAAAGGGTCGCCTAACAGCAGCTAGGAGGGCTGGGCGAAATTACTCTCCGGCAGAGAGAATTTGACGTGAGGTCACTAGATAGAGTACATCTCAGCACGAGCAGCAGAGATGATTTCTCTAATTCCTCTGAGCCAGAGGTGCGTCCTATCACGGGGAAACTACAGTTGGCTCATGAATGGTGTAGAAACAAAGGAGAAAAAGCTTAAGCAAAAATCGGGACAGAACAGGGAAGAAATATGAAGAAGGAGAGAGATGGGAAGAAGATGATGATATGGCAACTAGGGGGGCTAAAGGGTTTTCTAGAACCTAGAGCTTTGATACCACATGTTGGGGAGTGGTGGGAGAGAGGAGATGCATCATGACAAGAGTTGAGAACACAAGAAGAATTCAAAAGTGTGTTCTATTGATTGTGAGAGAGAAGCCTCTCATTTATAGAGTGGGAGAGAGGGTGTTCTAGATGATAGGCACCTCTCCTACATCAAAGGCAATCAGCCCTATATCATAGGGACTTCCTAAATCATTGGCACCTCCTAAAGAGAGCGCCTTCTACTGCATCATCACCTGTGTCATGGTCCTAGATAGTACTAAGTGTGCTTCACTATACACACACACACACACAAAACATGTGACTGCTACTAGATGCACACATGCACCTTAGAGCAAGACCTTGATCACAAATATCCCAACATTCAAAGCAGCAAGGAGGTTAAGGTTCCATATAAAGTACTGCCTTGAAAGGGGCTATCCAAGTGGATCAGTCGGAAGATGTGATTGCAGGGCATGCTTATGAGGCCAAGTCAAACTCTAGGAGAGCACGAATGCAAGTACTTTGAAAATGCCGCAGAGTTAGTTTTGTGTGTTCAGGGCTCCATATCTAGTCAGCACTCTCCTGTAGAGGGTGGCACAGTGAACATAGCTTTCTGTATTGTGTCCACATTGGATGAAAATATGTATTGTTGGTTCTATATCTTTCTTATGGGCATTGTCTAGTTACTGTCTACACATCTACGCAAAGTACACATTGAGGAAAGAAGTTTGAGATTTGAGTATACCACTGTGTGAGTTCCTAGGCTCTATCATTGTACTCTAAGGTTAGTCTTCCGCTGTGCATACCCTATGTTGTGTTCTCTAACAAAGTGGAAGGTCTACTCAAGAGCATATCATCAACATATAAAATCAGAATTAGTAAACGCTTGTGGACATAGAGAGTGCTCTTCATAGGGCTTTTCTGAAAACCAAGGTTGATAAGATGAGTACGAATGTTGGCACACCACAGTGTCATTTTTTTGAAAGTGACTTCCCATGGTAGGGTACCCATGGGGACTTGGCTTTCACTAGCGATTCCCAACCACGATTGCGCTGAAGAAAAATGGCAAGTTGAGAGTGTGTATTGAATATCTCATGGCTAGAGCCTTCATGCATGTTTTTGGAGTGATCTAGGACCTTCTCCAAATGCCAAGAGAGCATACAGGATGCTTTGGCCCCATTCTACATTGCGATACTTGTCACAATTGTATTCGTTTTCTTTCCCAAGTTCTAGATGATCATTGCCAAGGTTTGTGCAACAAGGGCATCTGTTTTCATGTGATTATGTTAACCTTATATTGCAATGGTCTACAGGCTACATCTTTCTACGTGCAAGATTATTTTTACATGATAAAAATAAAAATTTTCAGGAAAATTGGTCTTCATTGCCATCAAGCAACACAGCGCTTAATCTGTGAGCTCCTATTGCTTCCAATAAGAGACCACCAGACTTTGGTTTTTGTTTTCATTCAGGCAAAGGACACATATATACAAAGAAAAAGCTTAACCATTTTGCCATATAGGGATCCACGATCACACATACCTGATGCTAACAATGGGCTTGCTCCAATCAGCTTCCATATCATCGAGATGACCTCCCAACATGTCATCTTTTGATGAAGGAAGCTCATTCAAGATATCAAATAAAGGTTAGAAAGCACGCTCAATTACTGCATGATAGCAACTTAGCAGCCGTGAGAAGCATAGATGTATGTAAATATAATCCTAGAGATGGACTAAATATAACTTAACACTAAATGTTGCAGGTTGCCAGAGTAAAGAATGCGTCAAACAATGATGATCATCCAAGCAAATCCTTCTCAAGGCAAGGTATATTGAACATACACACAGAAGATTATATATTTCATAAAAATATCGCTCACCGCATCTGAAATAATTGACAATGGCAGCCTCAGCATGAAAGTCTGCCCCGTTCATAGCAGGTTTTGCCAGCTTACTGGCAAATTCAGAGAGCCTTGGTGGAATCTTTCTGTAAGGTAAAGATATGTCATAAGCACGCTGCAAGAAAAAGTCATGTCAGAGTTATAAACAATAGCAAGAAATCTTACACGATCTTAATACTGACAGAAAATTAGGCCAACGAAAACAGACGTAGTTTAAATCTCTCTCCTAAAAAAGATAAAAGGGAACGCTTTTAACAATCTCAATTTCTATAGAGCAGAAGATTGCCAAAAATTACAGTGCCTCATTTCTAAATTATCCCTTTACTCATAAGACTAGAATATATCCAATAATTAATTTTTTTGACAAAAAATAATGAAAAATAATGCTGCCTCCTCAAAACTCACTCATGCTTTGTCTAATCATATGGGTAAGTCAAACATTTTATGGGAACCCTTTCAATCTACCATAGCTGTGACTTTCCCATGATTTTGAATGGGATACATGTATTAAATCTAAGGACTTTAAAAACCAAATGTTAAATCCCATCAAACAAAGCCACCTTGGGTCAAATTGGGTTAAGCTAGCCTTGGCCCTCATTCAAACTTGGTCAAACCTGGTCAATCTGCACATCCTCATGCTTTTCGAGCCCTTGGAAGCCTTCTATAAAAGCAAAATGCCCCGACAAGTTTTGGTATAGCTTAAAACCACTGCCTTAGGTATAAGGGGACCCAACTACTTATTAAGACCCAACTACTTATTAAGCACACGTTAGTAGAGCTAAGACTCACCCACGCCCATATTTGGTTATTTTTGGAAGACTAATGGATACACAAGAGGCCCCATGAAATCATGCACTCACCACACATGAAGAACAAGGTTAGCCCACAGCTAAGAAGCCAACTAAAGTAATGTCTCATGCAATTTAACCCTTGTCATAACCAAATCTCTATGGGTTAGTGATCTATGTCCTCACAAGTAAAGAAAATGGCTCTGAAGCACAAGGGCGGCTAACTCGTCTATGCAACATCTTGTGGTGACCCCATATGTATCTGTGTCCTCAAAGGAAAAGGTTCTAGAGCACAAGTATGACTAACCCTTGTCGTAGCCACATGTGTGTTGGTTAGTGATCTGTGTCCTCACATGTGAAGAAGAAGGATCTTAGAACAAGGACAAGGTAATACCCTTAGGTATAATAATAAAGGTGGACTTGACATGTGCTTGGAAAACATTGATGAATCAGCTCAGAATTAAGCTAACCCATACCATGAATTTCCAATGCCTCATAATTAAGGCCAGCATGCACCAACAAGAACAAGAGCCAAACATCCTTGGGGATGCAAGATAGTCGAGCAACGTGGGAGATGCCCCACATAGAATGATTCACTTGCCAATATCAGATGGTATCATTATGGATGAAAGATGACCTCAACGAAGCTTTACAAAACCAAGCATCTATTTCAATTTTTAAGCATTGGAGATGCCCAATAAAAATACTTAAAAGTGTCTAACACCTTGTTGAAGGCCAAGTCATTAAAACATTGTGTACTCTTGCAAAAAAGAATACAGTGAAAGGTAGAATAAGGACCAAGGGCCAGGGATAATGACCTCGGTAAGAATCCCAATGATTGTTTGATAGTAAAAGGACCTTCAAACGAACCAACATACCCTTCACATAAAAATTTACCCCAATCCTTTATAAAAAAGGTCCAATGAAAACAATATCTATCATCTTCCAGTGTAACTACGTGTCTCTGATCTGAATCGTAATTGGACTCTCTTCTTCTTTTGATCCGCCGCCTTCTTCCTACAATCCTTCGCAAGATGTCGTAAATGTCGTGGCACATCACATTAGAAGCACTTCCTCTTGCTCTTCCATTTCTTCTTGTTCTCGCCTTCAGAAGCATCCCCATGGTCTCAAACTTTCCTTCCTTGGGCATGCTGTTGTTAGGTTTACCCTTACCTTTAGTCTTATCTTTGGTATAGAGGGCTTTATCCCCTTCGCTCAAACCATTGAATTTCCACTCCCCAGCCTCCTCCTATAGTAGCAGCAAAGGCATCAGCTCCTCGCATGTCACCAGTGTTGTCCTCTTCCCTGCAATCATCATAGTGACGAAAATCTTATAGCTCTTGAAAAGCATACCAAGCAAAAGCCTAGCCATCCTTGACGAATTCGTTGTTTGACAAACTGGTACTAGCTAATCCCATACAACCTTCATTTTGCTCACGTACTCTTGTACCGTATCTCCCTCATCCATGCTCATGCAAAATAGCTCCGTCTCGAGGTCTAAAATCATCGCATCATCATTGATCTCGTACATGTCCTTTAGAGTAGTCCACGCAGCAAATGAAGTGGTCACAAGCTGTATGTGAGGGAGCCCTGAGTCAGCCGGTGTGCCAATGATAATGGCTAGGGCCTCTGCATCACGCGCAACCCAACTCTGCACAGCTACCGGATCCACTGGTGCCACAACCATAGCTACAGTCGAAGTTGGAAGAAGTCCTAGAAGCCTATGGAATCAATTCTACTCCAATAGCACTGCTCTTACCACAAGATGGCTTCTGACCTTCATCTTCCATAATGGATAGTTGGTCCCATCCAATTTGGCCGTTTTCCCCAAAGTAAGGGATTAAGAACCACGACAATGAACTTGAAAGAGAAATGGAATGGCATACACTTGACTGAACCCAATCCGTCCTTAGGGGCACCATCCTTCAGTTGCAGAAGCCTTCAGTTGCCAAGGTCCTCGCCTACGAGCTCAACCACTTGTGAATCTCTGTTCAGGGCTCTGATACCATGTTGGAAATCCATCTAACAGAAAGTATGCAGTGGAAGCTTCTCAAAGAACAGAGACAGATAGATAGAGCCCAGGCATTCACACAATGGTGTAGTTAATTTCAATCCAACTTTTATCTCCTTCATGTGTACTACCATACATGTGCAAGCAAGTAAATAGACAGTGCTCATGAGAGAGATGTAGAACCAGCAATAAATATTTCTGTCCAAGAGATGGACACGATACAAAAGACAAGTCCAAAGTACCACCAAAACGTGGACCCCTATACTTACAAAATATGCTGTTCTCCTACCTCCATGGCACTTCCAAAACACTTCCCCTCCCGAACAGCCAAACACAAGGCAGTGTATGCTGTGAAGACTTGACCTCCTTGCTGCCCTGATGTGCAACCAATGCTGAGGCAGAAGCTCACTCTGACTTCCGTCCACCTTGCTGCCTTGGAAGACAGCCAAGAAGTGAAGGCCCACGAGCTATTTGAACCTCACTGGAGTAACCTCCCTTGCTGCACGTATGTGTTCCTCTAGAGGACCTTGAGGCAGTCTCCAATCTGCTCACAATGTGGATAATATGAGTGAGCCCAAGGGCCCCCAAAATCGACCAACCAGAAAAGCTGACCTCTCAACCTGTGGGGCCAACCTGATGGTCTATGGGCACAGCCCCACATGCAGCCCCGCCAGGCCATGTAGCAATCTGCCAGTGGCCCAGGCTCTTTCCAGCCCCAGACAGGGTTCTAACCAGGCCAAAACCAGGAAACCCAGATCTTCCGCCTAGCAGACACGCCTACTCCTCGACCTCCTGAGGCAGGACCTCTGCCCGCATATCCAGCCTGCTGCAGCCTTCCATACAGCCACCTTGCTGAGGCGCCCTACTGTCCATACAGTCTCTGCAGTCTTATACATTATCGTTGACAATCGTCTGCTGAATTATAAATTTGATGAATGACTGGCTATTGATCATTTATGGTCTTTACATTATTGTTCAGTGGTACTTGTCTTTACTATTGTTGACAATTGTTTGTTGAATGATAAATCTAATGTCTGGCTGGCCGCCACTGATCATTAAAGTCTTTACATTATAGTTCACTGTTTATGTAATTAGTTCACATTTACTCACGAGACATGTTTTTTGGATTTCCTGTTAGATAATGGATTTCATGGGCCACAGCCATTGAGATTTGTGAGCTCTAGAGTCAAATAGAAAAGAAAATTTGAGAATACATATCTCATACTTTAATTCTTTGTATGCCATTGTCAAGGGCAGATGTTTAGCATCATTTGAACATACCATATGTACGTGGGACATATTATACAATTTTTGGCACTAGAGAGTACAACCCCGCGTTTCAAAACTTTTACTTTTTTTAAAAAACGTTTCAAAAAGTTTTGAAATGTTTCACAATACTACATTTCGAAACGTTTCTGGTGACTGTGCCCGCTAATTGCCTATAAAAAATTAAATGTACATCCAACACATCACATCAACATCGAATTCAATCCTAGCTCCTTGAAAATGAAATTTAATTTGCTATCCAACACATCACATCAACATCGAATTCAATCCTAGCTCCTTGAAAATGAAATTTAATTTGCTATCATCCTATAGGTAAAATTTCCTAGAAAACCTTTAGCATACCTTGTCTAGCCAACTGAGCTACCATTAGTGTGCTGCATACTTCCATACCAAAAAATCATTCAATTGCCCCAAATCTGCCATCTCAAACTCATTGCATAGTGCTAATTTGAGTATCTTAATGATGAGATCATCCACACAGAAAATGACAAGTATGAAGCTCTAATCTTTTTGTAAAACAAAGAGATTTTGCCTTTTTCATATGAAATGTCTAAAAGAAGCCATCTATCTTGGTTGCTAAAAACCGTCTGCAAAACGTAGCAAATGTGTGTCCGATTGAACGCTCAATTCAAAGATTATAGAATTGCAAAAAAAAATATTATGCCAAATCATCCCTCCAATGAGGAAAGAGTGCCCTCATGAGAGAATTTGTTCCTACAGTGATGCCTACATGCAAAATGTGACATGTGAGGCGTACACATTGTTGGAAATATTATCATATTTAAGGCAGTGACTAATATATTAGTTAATTAGGAGGGTTAGGGGCACTTTTTCCTTCTAGGTTTTTTTCCCCTACCAACTGTTAGCGGTTGAGTTAATAGTACAATAAGTTTTGAATCATTCTAGGGTTATAGGGTTTATGATGTTGATAGCCCTCTTGTAAGTTGTATCTCATTCTTGAAATCTCAATTCAGCTCAGTTCCATGTTTTTTAGCTTTCCCCATCTCCACACTTTAACATTTGGTATCCAAGCAAGTAGGCTGCCCCTTGCTCCCACGCACCTCCCCTCACCTCCCGTGTCCTTCGGACAATTTCTGTCACAAAGAACTCAAATTTAGCCGCAAAAAAGTTGCTGTCCAAGCTCGTTTCTGTCTCAGCCACCCTTACTTCGGATCAGAATACCTTCAAGAGCTTTTTTGTCCACAGCTCGGCGACACACCCTACAGCAAAAGCACCATTTTTTGGGAGCTGATTTCAAGCTACTTGGTGGCTTCTCAACTGAGTTTTTTGGAATTTTCTGCTGCACCACCTGTACCTTTGTTGGCTGCCCCTGTTTTAGCCCTCCAAGAGCTGCCCTTGACCTAGGCGACCATCATTTGGTGAAATCTCTGCTGCAGCAGCTGATATCCAAATGGGCTCCAATGTTTTTATGCTCATTTTCAGGAGGTGTTTTACTGATTTTTTAGGCGCCCTTGAGCTGGAGCAGTTTTCCCACTGGCTGCTAGTGTTTTTCTCTTCATACGCTCCGTTTTGAACTCGATTTTGCGTGCGGACTGTTTTTAACTAAGTCAACCTCAGTTCAAGATGATCACATAGGTTCAGTCGAGAAAACAGTCTCAAATCAGTGATTCTCCCACCTTGGTGGAATTGTGCTGCCTTCAGAATAGAGATTTTCTGATTTGATTTAGTGACATTTGATTCACTTTTTGAGGTGTTTTGTTTGAGCCACGCATTGTCTGGGGCAGATTTGATTCCCTTTGGTACTGTTCTAACAGTCCATTTATCAGTTCAGAACTGAGGTTTTCAGGCTGCATTTGCCTAGCCAAGTATTGGCTTGTGAAACAGTGTTGCCTTGGAGGAGTTGTAGTATAATTCACAGCACATGAAATTTGGGACTATTTTTGCATTCATCTTAGAAGATGGCTCATAATCAGAATCAAAATCTGGAGACAGTTTAAGAGTTTGGCCTAGTAGGATACATTGGATTCCACCAATTTTTGCCCTGTGCAACTTTACGGTCAAGAATCTTTTGGGTCACAAAGAGTCTATGGGCGTGAAGGTGCGGCGTGCCTGTCTATGAGCTGCAGTCATTGCTCCTAGCACACCTCAACAAGGAGGAAATGCCCATGATAGATAGTAGGCTCAGGTGAGGCCAGTTGCACCTGATGCCCCTACACAAAATCAGAGGAGATGGGATGCCAAAGATGCCCAGGCTTTGTCACTAATTAACTTGTCTATGAAGAGGTTCCTCATGTGAAGAGCCACACTTTTCGAAAATGCAAATGTGTGCAATGCATGCAGAATTTGAATGCCGATTGGCCCTCCAATGGGGAAGAGCGCCCTCGTGAGAGTACTTGTTTCTTTTTCGACCTACATGCAAGGTGGGAGAGAGATGACGGATGAATGCAATGTGGTAGAAAGAATGCAACGTGAGATTCAGAATGAAAGGGTGATACCCTTTCATTAATGTCCCTTGAGATCACTCAAGTTCCATCTTCCCATTTACACCTACCCTTAGCCTATAACCCATGCACCTACCATTCAATGCACTCTAATGCACCCTTTCCCTTTCCTATTGCCCCTAGGACCTAGACACGTGTGTGCACATCTTTATTACTAATCATTGGCCAATGTTACATAGTTTTGGCGGTACTATTTACACCGCTTGATCGATCATAAATACAAACATATAACCGCACCATCAAATTGGCGCCTAACAATAATAAAGTTCTAATGACTATTAATTAACTAAATAATCATTTCTCTTGTCATGACACTCCCTCCTGCTTGAATGAGCAGAAGTCCTCTTCTGGATTATTGCTTGTCTCTTCCTCTTATGTGCACTTTCTCTTGTTACTTCTGCCATTGCATCGCCTCTTTGTAATCTGCGAGTATCTGTGGAAAATCTGTAAAGAACTCTTCTTCCATCCATTGTGCATCACTAGCTGGCTGGTTTCTAAACTTCAGTAAATACATATATCTCTTCTTTCCACGAGTACTCTTCTCGTTATGGTACACGATCTGTTCTGGAGTAAGAACTTCAGTCCCATCTTCAAGTTCAGGTTCTTCTTGATGCTGAGTATCCAAAAACGCAGTAGTATTGCCATGGTATCTCTTCAAATTGCTCACATGAAAGATGTTCTTCATACGCCAGTGGGCTGGTAACTTCAGCTCATACGCTCTGGATCCTTCTTTTGGATATAAAGCTGCTGAAATCTGAAATGGATCATAAAACTTCGGTGCTAGCTTGACATGTTTGGTACTTCCTCTCACTGACTTGATTCTTCTTTTATCAATCTTCAATAAAACCCAATCATCCTCCTTGTAATAAACTTCTTTTCTTTTTTTATTGGCTGCCTTGGATTGTTGAACCTGGGCCTTCTTAATATGTTCTTTTACCTGCTCAATAACCTGTGACATATCCTCAGCAAACTGGTCAGCAGCAAAAATTCGCTCCCCCAAGTGTGTTATTGGAGTGGGTAAACATTGCCAATAGATGATTTCAAATGGGGCTTTCCTGGTGGAAGTATGTACAGTGTTATTATAAGCAAACTCTAACATGGGTAAGAACTCTGGCCACCTTCTAGGTTGATCATGGACATAATCTCCAAGTAAAGTAATTATGGTTTGATTGGCATTCTCACTTTGTCCATCTCCTTGAGGATGGAAGGCTGTAGTAAATTTCAGTTTGGTTCCGAGATTCTCTAATAAAGCTGTCCAAAAGTTGCTAATGAAACGGCCATCATTATCGGATACAATGGATTTTGGTAACCCATGTAACCTGAAGATTTCCCTAATGAATAACCTTGCTGTTTCAGGAGCAGACAACTCTTTTTTACAGGGAATAAAATGAGCTTGTTTACTCAGCCTATCTATAACAGTGAAAATCTACTCAAACTGACCAACCTTGGGGAAACCAGACACAAAATCCATTGTAATGTGTTCCCACCTTTCCGAAGGAATAGGCAAAGGCTGCAAAAGACCAGCAGTCTTACTTGTGTCAGATTTAATGCGCTGACATACGTCACATTGTTGAACAAAGGTCGAAACTTCTTTGCGAAGTTTAGGCCAATGGAAGTATCTCTCAATATTGTCAATGGTCCCTCTAATGCCTCTATGTCCAGAATATGGACTCGCATGTAACTCACTCATGACTAGATACCGAAATGTTTTGGGTACACATATGGCACGTCCCAAAAATAGGTATCCCTCCACGATGGAATAAGCCTCTAAATCCCCGACCTCATTACGCTGAATCTTCCCATAAATGTCAGCGAAGTCCTCATCTAAAGGATAAGCTTCAACCATTGCTCCTAATGATTTCTCCTTAATCACAGAAACGTGATTAACTTGGGGCCGTCTACTCAAAGCATCAGCTACTAAATTCTCCTTTCCTGGCTGATATTCGATATTTGGTTGCCCAAAGGATTGAATATATTCAGCCCATTTGATTTGCCTTGAAGAGACAATGGGTTGAGAAAACAAGTGCTTGATACTTTGATGGTCAGTCTTAATCTTGAAAGCAGAACCATATAAGTAATGCTTCCATAACTTTAGAGCATGAATGACTGCCAATAACTCCTTCTCATACGTGATATATTTCAATTCAGCCCCTTGAAGTTTTCTACTCTCATAAGCAATGGGATGCCCTCCTTGCATCAACACTGCCCCAATCGAGGTACCACTTGCATCCGTACATACAACAAAGAACTCTTTGTCCATGTCCGGAAGTGTTAACACTGGTGCAGTCACTAATGTTCTCTTAAGCTCCTCAAAAGCTACTTGGTGACCCTCTCCCCACTCATACAAGGAATGCTTCTTCAACAAATCTGTTAGTGGGGAAGCAAGACGTGCAAAATTCTTAATGAATCTGTGATAATAACTACACATCCCTAGGAAGGATCTCAGCTCATGTATGTTTTTGGGTATTGGCCATTCAATTATGGCCTTGACCTTTTTAGGGTCAACCCGAATTCCCTCGGCAGACACAATGTGTCCCAAATACTCTATTTTTGTCTTGAAGAACTCACTCTTCTTGATATTTAGGAACAATCGATCCTTCCTTAGGAGCTCCATCACCTTAGCAAGGTGATCCTTATGCTCTTCCTCATTCTGGCTGAACACTAAAATGTCATCAAAAAAGACTATGACAAATTTTCCTAAGTAGGGTCGCAAAACCCTTCTCATCAGCCTACTAAAAGTGGCTGGAGCATTAGTTAGGCCAAAAGGCATGACCAAAAACTCATAATGTCCAGTGAAAGTGCGAAAAGCAGTCTTATGTTCATCCCCAGCTTTCATACGAAGTTGATGATAACCAGATTTCAAATCCAATTTGCTAAAAACTTTAGCACCTTTAAGCATATCCAATAAATCATCCACTCTTGGAATCGGATACCGGTTCTTAATCGTAAGTTTATTCAAAGCACGGTAATCTATACACATACGATATGATTCATCCTTCTTCTTAACCAATAATACAGGTGCTCCAAATGGAGAACTGCTTGGTCGAATCATGCCTTTTTGCAACAGATCTTCAATTTGTTTTTCTACCTCCTCCATTTCTATCCTGTTCATCCTATATGGGGCTCTACATGGAGGAGAAGCTCCTGGCTCTAAGTCTATGGCATGATCATCTTCTCTCTCCATAGGCAATTCGAATGAGTCATCTCTTGAAAATCGATCCTCATAAGCTCTAAGGAACTCATTTCTCTTCCGATCTTCTTTTGAGATATGAAGATCTCGTGAATCCCGTATATACACAAGATTACAATCTACCCCTCTTTTTACCAATCTTTTCGCTTGGGTAGGAGTAATCAACGGAATTGTATACACGTCCCGATCCCCTACGATCCTTATGTTTTCATCCTTATGTACAAAGCAACAATGATGAGTATGAGGATGAATAGCAGGGTTAAAATCATACCGCCATGGTTTACCTAGAATCATGTCAACGTCTTGTAAAGGGGCTACTAGAAAATCCCTTCGATCTCTATATTTTTGTATACGAAAAGAAATATTTCGTACTATGGATGTGTCTTCTTCATTGTGTCCCCTAAAAGCTCCTGAGAGCGACATGTTTTTTATAGGTTCTGGTTTAAGATGGAGTAATTTTGCCAATCTATCACTTACTAAGTCATAATTACATCCATCATCTAGGAGAACCACTATTCTCTGTCCATTCACGAATCCATACACCTTAAAAAGATCATGAGGCCCAAAGGTATTGGCTGAATGGACAGCATTCACTATTGGCTCAATAGTCACAGTAGATTTCGAGGGTGACAAGGTAGAAGCCTCACCCTCCTGCTTGGATGCCTTGGCTTTCCCTTTTACTAAATTCGTCTTGGCAATCTTAGCCAAGAGAACGGGACACTTATGCCATACGTGCCCTGGCTTATGTTTCTTACAACCGAAACATTTTTCTTCCTTAATCAACTTCCTCTTCTCTTCGTCAGTCATAGAAGGAAATGGCACCCATCCAAGACGTGATTGGCTGTTCACATTCCTTACAAGAGCTTTACCCTTCCCTTTATTATTCTTAAACCGGTTTGGTTTCCTAAAAGTGGGTATATTATTGGTCTTAGATGATGACCCATACTCCTTATTGAAGGGTTTACGAGGATTCAATTTTCTCTCGGCTATTTCAGCCAGCTTAGTGGGTCCTTAAGCGTGGTCGGGTTAAACATTTCAACCTCGTACCTTACTTTTGGGCTTAAAGCTGCTAAATACTTCTTTCTCCTATCTTCCTCACTCTTTTCGGGTAACTCTAGAGAGAGTTTCCAAAATCTGGCTGTAAAATCTGCATTACTCTCATTATCGAACTGCCTAAACCTCTCCCAACGAAAGGTTAGGTTCTCTTCATGCCTCGGTGGCATGAAAGTGGTTTTCAGTTGCTCCACAAATTTAGCCCATTCATGAATAGGCTCTTTTCCTGTTTGTGACAAGGACCACCACATTAGAGCATCCTTATGCAGATGCAATGTGGCAAGAGCAAGCTTCTCTTGCTCGGTCTTGTCTTGATGGGCAAAGTATAGCTCAAAATGACGAATCCAATTGAGGATTTTGTCAGCCTCCCTTGCCCCATCATATTTGGGGAACTCAATTCTCTCTCGCGGTTGGAATTTGGACCTCTTAGAAGGGTTACTCAACTCTTCATCCCCGAAGTTTAAAGTCCTCTTAGTCCCTAATCTTGTCATAATGGACTGCTCAATCATATTGCTAAGCTGGAAAACTAGCTTATCAACAGGAGTCTCCTCTCTTCCTCTTGCACTTGGATTAGAATCCATGTGTATTGGGTTTTGAGTTGAAGGCGTGAACTCATCACCTTGTTCTTGGCTGGTCTCATTTCTTCTTTCATTATGAAAGGACAACTCCCTATCAGTAGTTCTTGAAGGACAGACTGCTGTAAATCTATTTGTGGGTTATCATACTCAAGATGTGTATAACTCTCACCTAATCCATCCTCTTCAAGAGGGGGTGAAGGTGTTCTTTCTCTCTCTCCTTGGGGTAATGGAGGAAAAGGAATAAGTTCATTGTTATATGTCCCTTCCCCTTCCATTCTTTCCTTTTATTAATACAAGAGAGAAAATGTCTTGCTGTAATTTCAAAAAAGAAGGTTTATTTTACAGCAAACTTCAAGTGTTGTAGAGGTGGTGGTACTTATCCGACTCCCGCTTCGTTTGTGTTGAGAAGACACTTAAAATGACCTCCTTTCCCTTCTTTTTCAAGCTTTTCTTCTTGTATTTCTGCTGTAAACTGGTACGCTCCGTTTGGGCTACTTGTTTTGAGCGGATTGGAGCTCTAGATACCGTTATAGGGGGTACTTGATGGGTGGATCACTCCCTTAAAATCTTATTCCGATCCGACTTCCCGTTTGGGTAGAACGGGGATCCCTTTTTCTCACAGTTTAAGGGTACATTCACATGGGGTGGGGGGGGCGGGGGGGGCAAAAGAGAACACCCCGTTCGCCGTTGAAGGCCAGAATTTTTTTCAGAAAAATCCCTTGTCTCAGAACCTCGAGATCGGTCAGTCGTGATCCTTTTCCGCCAACCTCTCTTGCGACTTCCGTCGTTCGCAACTGTTGCCCTCTTCTCGTCCCGCTCGTGGATCGTTGCCGCTCTGATACCAAATGTGAAGAGCCACACTTTTCGAAAATGCAAATGTGTGCAATGCATGCAGAATTTGAATGCCGATTGGCCCTCCAATGGGGAAGAGCGCCCTCGTGAGAGTACTTGTTTCTTTTTCGACCTACATGCAAGGTGGGAGAGAGATGACGGATGAATGCAATGTGGTAGAAAGAATGCAACGTGAGATTCAGAATGAAAGGGTGATACCCTTTCATTAATGTCCCTTGAGATCACTCAAGTTCCATCTTCCCATTTACACCTACCCTTAGCCTATAACCCATGCACCTACCATTCAATGCACTCTAATGCACCCTTTCCCTTTCCTATTGCCCCTAGGACCTAGACACGTGTGTGCACATCTTTATTACTAATCATTGGCCAATGTTACATAGTTTTGGCGGTACTATTTACACCGCTTGATCGATCATAAATACAAACATATAACCGCACCATCAAATTGGCGCCTAACAATAATAAAGTTCTAATGACTATTAATTAACTAAATAATCATTTCTCTTGTCATGACACCTCATACCTCATATCCGCTCCTCCAGGACTTCCAAATAACCTTGGGATACCTTGGAGAATATCTATCAGGCAAGAAATGAGGTCAAGGTCTCCTTCTGGAAAAGAGAACAGTCAATGTTTGGGGGCTTTTGTCACTCTTGACTACACATTGATCTACGCGGTTGACTTACGCATTCCCAGAACAGTCAATGTTTGGGGGCTTTTGTCACTCTTGACTACACATTGAAATAGACATCCCACTGGTACAGTTGTATTTTTTGGGGGGTTTCCTTGGATTTTCCCTCGATTTGGCACATTTGCCTTTGGAAATTTCTCACATTTGGCCCTTGTGCCTTAGGGGTTCTGTTCAGTACCAAAAGTGCAAATTAGTGGCTGGACAGACATTTGCCCTCAAACTCAATGAGTTGGACAGACATTTGCAGGCTAGACATTTGAAGGACAAACATTTGCATTCAGCATTTGTGGGCAGATTTGTGCATTTGGTGAGTGACATTTGCAAATTTTTGCAATCAGATTTTTGCCTGACATTTGCACATATTTGCAGGAGATTTTATGGGCAGATTTGCGCATTTAACTCAGACTTTGCAGTGAAATCCTTGAGGCTTGGCCATTTGTGCGTATACAAAAGACACATTTTTCCCTTATTTGGGGCGTTTGCTTTGTTGCTTGAAAGCAATGGCCAGCAATGATTTGCTTGCAATGCTTAGTGCTGAGGACAAGCTCGATGGCATTGACTATTCTATGTGGTCATACATGATACACCACGTGTTGGTTGCCAAAACCCTCTGGGGATATTGTTGCAAGATCTGATGTCAGACCTGTGTCTCAAGCACCCACTACCACTACATTGGTTGCCTTGGCCAGGTGTATGTTAAAGGGTAAGTCTTTGCCCAACAATTTTTTTGAATGGATGCCATCATGTGTGCAAACAGTGTACTGAATAGAGCACCAACCAGAGCATTGAAGACCATTACTCCTTGTGAGGCACGGACAGGTAATAAGCCAGTGATTTCACGTAATAATGTCTTTGGTTGTTTGGCATATGCACATGTACCCTCTCAGCTGCGGCACGAGTTGGAAGATAAGACGGTGAAGTGTATTTTCATTGGCTACAGCTCACAAAGTAAAAGCTATAGATTGTACCAACCTCACACAGGAAAAGTAATTGTCAACAGAGACATTGTCTTTGCTGAGAAAGCAGCTTTGCCTTGGATGGACTGTCAAAAACAGCCTTTTGTTAATGCCTCAGATGCCTTTGACACACTGCTGCCCCTTTTAAAGTCCAGTATAGATTCAGATCGCCATTAGATAGTTTAGCTCTCCCCGTACTAGCACTTCTCAGCCTCAGTCTGATGCACATGCTCAGCTTGATTTGCCTTCACAAGATGACAATGTTATTGAGCAAGCAGTTACCAAAGAAAGGGCGCTCATTAAAAAGCACAAAAAAGTCCCAAAAGGGCTTTTGGAAACCTTCAAGGACAGCAAGCAAACTGAACCATTAGCTGCCCACACTAGAGGTGCACAACGTCAGATGCATGGCCATTTTTTAGATGTTGCATTGATTGCCATAGCCTGTAATGAGGAGCCTTTATGCCACAAGGATGGACGCTATAAAGGCAAAATACGATTCTATTCACCAAAGTGGCACATGGAAGTCGTGTGACTTGCCTCCTAGCAAGCGTGCATCGGCACAAAGTGTCTACAAATTGAAATGAAAGGCTGATGGCAGTGTGAACCACTACAAATCCCGTCCTGTTGCCAGCAGCAGGGCATTCACTTTGAAGAAACATTCGCCCCACTTCACGCATCACTACCATCCATTGTGTCATTGTTATTGCAGCTCACAGGCATTGGGAAGTGCATCCACAAGAGATCAAGACTGCCTTTCTTCATGGTAAGTTGCTTTAGGAAGTCTATGTCAGCCAACCTCCTGGCTGTGAGGTTAAGGGATCTGAAAATAAGGTATACTGGCTGCGTTAAGGCCTTATATGGATTGAAGCAGGCACCCCGGGCGTGGCATGCCAAGATTCATGCGCATTTGATATGCCTTGGTTTTCAGAACAGCCCTCTTGAAACAACACTTTATGTCCAAAGAGTGGAGCATATTTGCTCATTCTTATCCTTTATGTGGAAGAGATGCTTATCATTGGGCCATCTACTCAGTAAATTGCAGCATTTAAGGCTGATTTGCAGAAATCTTTTGCCATGATAGATATAGGTCAGTTGCACTATTATCTTAGCATCCAATTTGCTCATTTTTAGGGGGGCATTATGTGGTTTATGCTTGGGACTTCTTGCACATCTTGGTTCAGCAAGCCGCCGCCCACGGTTGCTACCTAGGCTGAGTACAAGGCCACCTTTAGAACTACTGTGGAGTGTGTCTGGATTCGTACGCTACTGGTAGATCTTGATGACATCTTCTACCACCATCCACACTAATATCCACTCTGCCTTGGCTATTGCACACAATCCCGTGTTTCATGCGCATACAAAGCACATAGAGGTTCAATATCATTATGTTAGGAAGCAACTGTCAGCTGGAGACATGTAGTTGTCCTAGGTTCTAAGGGATGATAACTTGGCAGATCTCTTCACAAAGGCTCTGCTGCGACCCAACTTTGAAGCTTTTCAGCAAGCTTTATATTGGTAGGACTGCAAGCCTATTTCAACTCCCATGGAGCCAAGGGTTAAGGCTGTCCATGCATGATGCTGTTGTATATAGTCAAGCTATTGGATGCCTTATTTATCTTTGCAATACCAGCCTAGATATTCAGTTCGTTGTATCCCAATTGAGCAAGTATACGCACATATACCTAGATGAATCCGGAAACATTCCCAAACTCATCCTCTAAAAACACGACATAGTGCAGTTTCAATCTCACGAGAGTCACTCATAAGATTGAGAACCAGAAACTCCATCATGCATAGCAGGGACTAGCTACTATGACATCCCCACTGACGTCATCAGCGCCCAACAGTGGGTGTAGACCATATTATAAAAGTATGCTCTCACACATACAAATCCACACACCCACACATACTTGAGCATCCATTTATACAAAGTCTTCGTACTGAATTTCTGTCGGCACTCCGGAGGTGAAGGGCAAACTCAGCCATGACGAAGGCTAGCACTAAAGGAGAAGGCTAATCAAAAAGTAGTCCAAATCTCTTCATTCAAGCTACAACTGCTTGTGAAGTCTAAACAATTTCATTTGAGTCTCTCCCAAACGAGCATCTAAATCTAAATCTAGCTGGTAGGGCAACGCACCATTTAAGATAGAAAGAATTATTGCAATACCAACAGCCCAAAGTATATGCACAGCCCAAAGACACAGCATTGGTGTGCTATAAAGTGTGTCTTCAAATATTTGCAATCTACTTGGTCTCTTGGTCTGTGGGGGGGGGGGGGACTCTAACTTGCTTTCAATGATTTAGATTGGGCTAGTGATTATGACATTAGACATTCCACCAGTGGAACTTGCTTTATTGGCAGTTCATGCATTTCTTGGTTGAGCAAGAAACAATCCACTTGGCTACTTCAACTTGTGAAGCTGAGTACATGGCAACTTTCACAACTACAACTGAATGTGCATGGCTCAACTGACCAATGGCAGATCTTTGTGGTGGTTTGCATCCATCTATCCTATACTCACTGACAAAGTGCTATTGCAGTGGCACGAAATCCTATGTTTCATGCACGCATGAAACACGTTGAGATCCATTATTATTATGTCAAATAGAGGTATCAGATGTTACAGATCTTTTCACCAAGGCCCTCTCTAGAGAAAATTTTGAAGCTTTCCACAAAGCCTTGGGCTTACTTCCATTTGGTGATTGGGATCACTCCTTGTATACCCGGACATTGTCATTGTAGAGGGGTGCTGGAAATATTGTGATATTTAAGGCATTGGCCAATGTATGAGTTATTAGAAGGGCTCAGGGCACTTCTTCCTTCTAAGGTTTTTTCCCCTAATCACAATTAGTGGTTGAGTTAGTAGTACAACCAGTTTTGACTCACCCTAGGGCTTTAAGATTTTATCATGTTGATAGCCCTCTTGTATCTCATTCTTGCAATCTCAATTTTGCTCAGCTCCACATTTTTTAACTTTTTCCATCTCCAAACCCTCACACGAAGAGGAGGTGAGATACTCATGATGCCCAAGCATTATCGATTTCTTGTAATGTAAAGACATTTTTAATTCCTCATATTAGGTCATTCCGGACTTGACAAAAGTAACCTAGGATATTTTGCAAAACATGTATCAAACTCGAAATGAGGCTAGAGTCGCA
Organism: Dipteris shenzhenensis; assembly: GCF_047967505.1. NCBI lineage: Eukaryota > Viridiplantae > Streptophyta > Polypodiopsida > Gleicheniales > Dipteridaceae > Dipteris > Dipteris shenzhenensis. The sequence continues at coordinate 50,987,969 of NC_141617.1, forward strand.
CGGGGCTTGATGGGGTACATATATGCATGCATGCAAGGTGGTTGAGAAAGAATGCACATTGACACATGAGGCACACAACATTGACAAAATCAATGCTTCACTTGTAACGATGTTGGGGAATGTCATTGATCATAACATTCCTATTGCTTATATCCCAACTGCTTCAATTGCATAGCTATAGCTCCATGTCACGGGCATCCACAGCCCATGGCCATACTGGACTGCCACGCAGGCAGCCAGCTCAGCAGCAGCCTGCGCAGCAACACTCGCAGCAAAGGTGCCACGTCAGCAGCCAATCAGCTGCCACATGGACTGGTCGGAGCCACGTCAGCAGCCAGTCATCCACGACAGCCCAGTCGGTGGGCAGCAGTAGGGTCGGCCATGCTGGTCGGTCAGTTTTGAGGCCCAAGGGGGCCTATAAAAGGCAGCCCCTTGCTCATCCCACCTCAGGCCTTCCAGCCTTCAGTGAAGCAGCACCTAAGCCTCCCCACAGCACACCAGCAGGGTAGCCTCAGCCTCTTTAGGGATCTAGTGAGGATTCACCTCCTCTAGGTAGTCTAGTCTTCCAGTTTTGTAGTGAGGGTTTCAGCCCCTTCATACAGTTGTATTCAGCCCTTTGGGCATTCATTTCAGTTGCATCTATTTCCTCTTCGGAGGTCCACTACATTCTCTCCCTCTGATTCTCTCACTCACATCCACAACATCACTATGTGCATTGAGTGCTGTTAAGCAACTACAATCCCCAATTTAAAGGCAAACATACCACCTATCAGCAATCCCTATTTTAGGGGCAATTAAGGCCAGCCAAAGGCACAAAAGGCACCAAACAGGCCAGCCAAAAGGACAGCCAGCAGGGCCAAACAAGTGGCCAGAAAGGCCAAAAATGGCCAACCAAAACTGGCCGACCAGCTGGCCAGCCCACCGACCTAGGAACTGACCGACCAGCTGGCCGACCAGCTGGCCTACCTCCTAGGTCAGGCCTATAAAAGACTCCCTACCCCCTCACTCTCAGCGACAGGACCTGCAGCTGCTCCTCACCACCTCCATCCTTTGCTGCAGCCCCTCCTACTCCAGAACTGGCTATTAAGCCTGCCCCAACTCATTCTCTGCCTCCTCTGCTCCAGTTCTGCCCCAACTCCTCTGTCTCTCTATTCCTCTCCTCCAGATCTAGCCTTGGACCTCCAGCTGCTGCTCCAGATCTGCTCCTGACTGCTGCCTGACAAGCTTCCACATCTCCTCATCCTCTGCTGCTCATACACCTCCAGATCTACAGCCAGATGAGCTCCTTTTTCTTCATCATCTTCGTCATCATCGAGCTACACGGAGGACTGCGTTTCGCTCCCTCTGCTGCTATCTTTTCTACAGTTTCTCTACATGGAATCATCTTTCTGATTCGCCTCAGCCACGGTCCTTGAGACACAACAGCTTGAGGTTCTTGTATTCAGTTTTTCATATTACCAAACAGGCACTATGTTTTCTGAGTTCCGTTCTTCAGTTGTGTCTGAGTATCGTCTATTTTTTATCGTTCCACTGCAAACCCTATCGTTTCTCTATATCCCAGATCTCTGGTGATCTAAAGATCCTGCTTCTTCATGGAGGCCATAGGTACGGAGAGCATCACTCCTATGAACATATCAATTTCCTCTTCATTCCGCTGCGCACTACGGGAGAGAACTCCATCTTCTACTCCCATCCCTCCCTCCCTTTCTAAACTCCATCTTCTACTCCCATCCCTCCCTTTCTAACCTCCATCTTCTACTCCCATCCCTCCCTCCCTTTTCGGTTTCAGGCTTGACACTCCCCATTCCTTCGAACAAGGAGGTCATGATCCTTCGCCTCTACCAGATCTCCATTGGCATCGACTTCCAGGATCTACAAGTTCTCCCTACTATTGTTTCGAATCTTCTACATTCATGGAGGCGGGGATAGACTCCTCTCTCCCGATGTCCAAGATCGTCCACACACTAGCTCACTGTTCAGCTACGACCTCTTCCTTTGGAAGAATCGAGATGCTGGAGATATTTGTTCTTTACCTTTGTTTTTCCTCCACCTTTCGGCAGTGAGAGGGGGTGGCTTATTCTCTCGAGCTTCACAGTGTTCTTACTTCTGCTGATCATACGTGTAACTCAGGCACTTGAGGAAGTGAACAATTCCCTTGCAAGGGCACTCCTCTTGTGACCTTCTCTACATTTTTTGCATTGCATCTCTTGGGCATTTCGCAAGGATAGCCACCACCACCGTTGACATCTCTACACGAAGCTCCAGGCACACAATGTCTGCCCCTCCAAATTGGCAATTGAGAGGGGGTGTTAAGCAACTACAACCCCAATTTAGGGGCAAACATACCACCTATCAGCAATCCCTATTTTAGGGGCATTAAGGCCAGCCAAAGGCACAAAAGACACCAAACAGGCCAGCCAGCAGGGCCAAACAAGTGGCCAGAAAGGCCAATTTTTAATGGGCCCCCTAGAGGGCCATGTACCTTCAGTGGCCCCCCTAGAGTTCCAGGTGGCTCTAGTGCCTTCTACATGCTCCTTTGCCATTCCTGGACCTTCTTGGGCCTTCTAAACTTCACATGTGTGGTTTTCTCTCTCATCTTCTCCCTTTCTTGAGATTTTGGACTGGTTTTTCAGCCTCCTTCTGCTGAATTCCGTTTTTCTTTATAACTCCTAACCCGTTTGGATTCCTCGACTTCCGTTTGGCCCGATGGCTTCCCCTCTGCCTCCCCTTCGCAGTGATATGCTTTTCCCTCCGTGCGTTTGGTAGAACGGGCAGAGCTGAGCACTTCTTTTGCTGTTCGAATTTGCAAAAGTGGCTTTTTCTGGACCTTTATGCTTCTACCGCCTCCTGGGCCTCTCCTCTTGCAAAGCTACGACTTTCTGTTGAATTTCGAGTGGTCCCACGCGCTGATTGACTGGTTTTTCTCAGTTTTGGAGGACTTTCCGGCGATGAAACTTCTCCAAAACCTTCTCAATGCATTCCTCTCTGAAGCACGCTTCTTTTGAGCCCAAGAACTCCCATTTCTTCGTGACAGAAGTGCTTCTTTTCGCATTTTTCAATGGAATTCTTGCTGGTCGGCTCTTGTAAATGTTCTTTCTTCATGCCTTTGCACTCCTCTTTGGCTGAGAATGCAATTGGGCATTGGCTACTATGTCCTCTTGGCGATTGAGGACTTGGTTCGAGTTTTCAGGGCTTGGTGAGTTGTGATTTTGCTACTGCAATTTCTTTTTGCCATAAGCTATTGGTTTGCCTCGTGTGCCGCCTCTTTCTTGGCTCACCGGTACCCAGGCAGTGCTACATGAGTCATTCTTTGGTTGGATACTTTGCTGATTTTATTTTGGAGCTTTGAAAAGCTTTGTGAATGCCATCTGAAAACCACTCAAAGAGAGTGCAGCTGAGGTGCAGTGTGATTGCATCTGGACAGCCAATGGAATTGCACTCGGAAAAGAGAATGCCTTTGGGTTGAGCCTATGGGTTAAGTGCACTTATGTGATGGTGTTCTATGCTTGAAAGCCTTGCGAAGGCTTAGTGAATTGGGGCTGCGTGCTCAGTTGCAGGGAAGGTCTCCCAGATGCAACTTGTAATCATTTCACTGTGAAATATAAAGAAATACCGAAAGGGGCGCCACGGTGTTTGGGGCCAATCGAAGAAATATTGAAAGGGGCGCCACGGTGTTTGGGGCCAATCGGGTGCACTTGTCTATGTTTGTTGAGCAGGGGCATTCTAGCCTCCATCCCTTTTTCAGTGGTTTTGTTTGTGAACAAATGGGTAAATGCCAAATGGTGATCATGCAATGGTTAATGGTTGTGATATATGCTTTGTGAGCTGTAAATAAGTGCTGAAGTGATTAAAGGTTTAGTTCCACTGCCCTCTGAGTGATTAGAGGCCGGTTTCACGCTCCCTCTACTGCTATCTTTTCTACAGTTTCTCTGCATGGAATCATCTTTCTGATTCGCCTCAGCCACGGTCCTTGAGACACGACAGCTTGAGGTTCTTGTATTCAATTTTTCATATTACCAAACAAGCACTATGTTTTCTGAGTTCCGTTCTTCAGTTGTGTCTAAGTATCGTCTATTTTTTATCGCTCCACTGCAAACCCTATCGTTTCTCTATAAGTGCATCATCTTGCAGTTGCAGTTAGTATTGAGCACGAGAGAGTAAGGATAGTCTATCTTCTGCTACATTGGTATCAAAGCTTCAGATTCTTTCCTGAGACAGAGGGTTATCCTAGCACATAAGCGTAATTGATCCCTAGGCCCAAAGGCATTCCAAGGAATTAAAAGAGTGGTTGTTGGGAAATGATGATGTGGCATTTTTAATGGGCCCCCTAGAGGGCCATGTACCTTCAGTGGCCCCCCTAGAGTTCCAAGTGGCTCTAGTGCCTTCTACATGCTCCTTTGCCATTCCTGGACCTTCTTGGGCCTTCTAAACTTCACATGTGTGGTTTTCTCTCTCATCTTCTCCCTTTCTTGAGATTTTGGACTGGTTTTTCAGCCTCCTTCTGCTGAATTCCGTTTTTCTTTATAACTCCTCACCCGTTTGGATTCCTCGACTTCCGTTTGGCCCGATGGCTTCCCCTCTGCCTCCCCTTCGCAATGATATGCTTTTCCCTCCGTGCGTTTGGTAGAACGGGCAGAGCTAAGCACTTCTTTTGCAGGTCGAATTTGCAAAAGTGGCTTTTTCTGGACCTTTATGCTTCTACCGCCTCCTGGGCCTCTCCTCTTGTAAAGCTACGACTTTCTGTTGAATTTCGAGTGGTCCCACGCGCTGGTTGACTGGTTTTTCTCAGTTTTGGAGGACTTTCCAGCGATGAAACTTCTCCAAAACCTTCTCAATGCATTCCTCTCTGAAGCACGCTTCTTTTGAGCCCAAGAACTCCCATTTCTTCGCGACAGAAGTGCTTCTTTTCGCATTTTTCAGTGGAATTCTTGCTGATCGGCTCTTGTGAATGCTCTTTCTTCATGCCTTTGCTCCTCTTTGGCTGAGAATGCAATTGGGCATTGGCTACTATGTCCTCTTGGCGATTGAGGACTTGGTTTGAGTTTTCAGGGCTTGGTGAGTTGTGATTTTTCTACTGCAATTTCTTTTTGCCATAAGCTATTGGTTCGCCTCGTGTGCCGCCTCTTTCTTGGCTCACAGGTACCCAGGCAGTGCTACATGAGTCATTCTTTGGTTGGATACTTTGCTGATTTTATTTTGGAGCTTTGAAAAGCTTTGTGAATGCCATCTGAAAACCACTCAAAGAGAGTGCAGCTGGGGTGCAGTGTGATTGCATCTGGACAGCCAATGGAATTGCACTCGGAAAAGAGAATGCCTTTGGGTTGAGCCTATGGGTTAAGTGCACTTATGTGATGGTGTTCTATGCTTGAAAGCCTTGCGAAGGCTTAGTGAATTGGGGCTGCGTGCTCAGTTGCAGGGAAGGTCTCCCAGATGCAACTTGTAATCATTTCACTGTGAAATATAAAGAAATACCGAAAGGGGCGCCATGGTGTTTGGGGCCAATCGAAGAAATACCGAAAGGGGCGCCACGGTGTTTGGGGCCAATCGGGTGCACTTGTCTATGTTTGTTGAGCACGGGCATTCTAGCCTCCATCCCTTTTTCAGTGGTTTTGTTTGTGAACAAATGGGTAAATGCCAAATGGTGATCATGCAATGGTTAATGGTTGTGATATATGCCTTGTGAGCTGTAAATAAGTGCTGAAGTGATTAAAGGTTTAGTTCCACTGCCCTCTGAGTGATTAGAGGCCGGTTTCACGCTCCCTCTACTGCTATCTTTTCTACAGTTTCTCTGCATGGAATCATCTTTCTGATTCGCCTCAGCCACGGTCCTTGAGACACGACAGCTTGAGGTTCTTGTATTCAATTTTTCATATTACCAAACAAGCACTATGTTTTCTGAGTTCCGTTCTTCAGTTGTGTCTGAGTATCGTCTATTTTTTATCGCTCCACTGCAAACCCTATCGTTTCTCTATAAGTGCATCATCTTGCAGTTGCAGTTAGTATTGAGCACGAGAGAAAGGATAGTCTATCTTCCGCTACATTGGTATCAAAGCTTCAGATTCTTTCCTGAGACAGAGGGTTATCCTATATTCTTTTTTTGTATTTTGTCCGCTACACTGGTATCAGAGCTTTAAATTATTTCCTGAGACAGAGGGTTATCCTTATTTTTTGTCTACCTCGGACTTGTGGTAGTACCATACTCCATTAGCCGCTCCCTCCCTTACTTCATCACGCATCGGGCCGACTCCCGTCTTCAGCCATAGGTCTTTACACCTTGCGGCGTGAGGGGAAAGTTCGTTTCCAAAAGTAAAGAGGTTCAAGTCAATCAAGGACAGCCCCATCGTTTATGGTCCAGACAAGATCCGGTAACGACACCATGAGCACCAGTGAGCAGTCCAACACAAGGGGGGAGGGTTCGGTGCCTCCACCACCAACCCCACCACAGAATCCTGCAGACACTTCCAAGTCTGCTATAACAGCCATGTTGAAAGCTATGATACAGATGCAGCAACAACAGTTTGAGGCTCTCTTCACCCGCATGACCCATCATCAGGAGATGCAGGAAGATCGTGAGCAGACCGCCAGAGAACGTGAAAGGCTAGCTTGAGAAGCAAAAGAAGAACGCGATCGGGAAGCTCGGGAAGCCAAAAGGGCAGCTTGGGAAGCAAAAGATGAATGCGATCGAGAGGCTCGGGAAGTCAAGGAACTTCGGGACCACGATGCTCAGGAGGCCAAGGAGCTCCAAGAATGTATCGCTCGAGAAGAGACGGAAGAACGGGAATGGCAGCTTCTCATTTCTCTACTCCGACCAGCGGGGGGAGAAACGGAGAGACTTCCACCTCAAGCCAAGCCTTCCTTTCCGAGGAAGCTCAACTTCACATAGTATGATGGTAAGCAAGAACCCTTAGTGTTGACTTCATGGCTCAATCAGTTTGAAAGCCATTTTTCAATGATGCCTACGCAGGACAACGAGCGGTGCATCATAGCATGGTCCCCTGTGGTGGCTCAAGTGGCAGAAGGACCACTATGATGCAAACGAGGAGACACCTCTCTATAGCTGGACAGAATTCGTGAAAGATCTTCGATAACAATTCCTGCCACCGTAGTACCTGGACAGGCTCCAGAGTCAATTCTACGAGCTATGCCAAGGGGACACCGAGTCACTGAATCACTATGCCAACAAATTCACGCAAGTGTTCGTACAGTTGCAGCTAAAGGAGAATCAGAAGCTGAGCAAATTCCTTCATGGGCTGCGATGACATCCAGTGGTACGTCCGTAGTTTTCGGCCACAGGACTATGAGTGTGCATACGAGCTTGCTTAGAACTTTGAGCTCATGCACAAGGGTCAAGGACTCAAGTAGTTCAACAATAAGAAGCACCCGGAGTCCTCCGCCATAGATGGAGGAAAGAAGGCCAGCACGGGCCAACAGAAGAACTGGCCAACAAAAGACAGCAACCGCTATGGAGGGTACTTGGATGCAGCCACCCGAACGACCTATGCCAAAGAGAACCGCTGCTTCTTTGCCATGAGCAAGGGCACAAAAAGCAGGATTGCCTGCATTTCAAAAAGCAGCAAGCCAATGGATCCATGTCCAATGGTTCTTCTACAGCTTTGACTCCAAGACAAGCTCAGGGATTATAGAGGAGATTGAAGAATATCAGCAGAAGGGCAACTTCACCAGTTTCCCACCATGTTCTAGTTCTACAGACAGATCGGCGGCCAGAAAGTCCTCATCCTCGCAGATTCAAGGTTCTGAGGACATCATTTCTACCAAAGCTACTCAGCGAGCCAAGTTGACTCTCACCCCATCTGATACCATCGCCCTAAATGGGGCATTCATAGGACAGCAAGTGGAGAGCAACAAGGTGGCCTCAGGTGCCACTCTAAAGATAAGAGAATGGGCAGACACCCGTACTTTTAGGGTTGCACCAACTCAAGCAACGGACATCATCTTGGGAGCCCGATGGTGGCACCAGTTCGAAGTTCGCATAGACTATTAGAACCAGGGTTTGGACCTCAAAATTGCAGACCACAAGGGTAAGTTCATCGCTTGGCTTAAAGACACTTTCCCTCGCCCTTTGATTTTCGCAATCCAGATGGCACACGAGATTCACAAGGGAGGAGAATCATACATTTTCTATGTCAACGCGACCAATACAGAAGTTCCAGTCAAGACCCACGAGCAGGAATCTTTGCTTCAACAGTACCAGGACATTTTCCTCACATCAAGCTTGCCTCCAATCTTACCACCCAGCCAGCCAGAGGCCCATTGTATTGAGCTTTTGCCTGTTTCATCACCTCCCAGCAAGCATCCTTACCGTCTCAGCAAGACAATGGAGAAGGAGCTTGAGCAGCAATTAGAGGAGTTGTTACGTAGTGGCTTCATCCGCCCCAGTAACTCACCGTATGTAGATCCGATCCTCTTTGTCAAGAAGGACAATCCAGCTCGGATGTCTGTGGATTACCACGCACTGAACAAGCTGACCATCAAGAGCAGGGTCCTCATGCCAAGGATCGACTACATCTTGGAGCGCCTTAACGGAGCCAAGATGTTCTCAAAAATTGATCTGAAGAGTGGATACCATCAGATCCGGATTCATGAACCGGATATTGAGAAGACGACATTCCGCACAGAGAAATCCCAGCATGAGATTGTGGTGATACCCTTTGGTCTCACAGGGGCACCCGCATCCTTCAACCGTATGATACTTCGAATCTTCAAACCATTGATCGGTAAGAGTGTCTTTGTGTTTCTCAACGACATTTTGATTTTCTCAAAGGATCCAGCACAGCATGTGAGGCACGTTCAGCAGGTTCTTCAACTTCTGAAGGACAACCAGTTGTACATCAACGCTAAGAAAAGCAATTTTTTCTTGGAGGAGGTACATTACTTGGGCTACATCATCACTCTGACAAGTGTTCACATGAATCTAGCCAAGGTGAAGGATGTTGTGGAGTGGGAGGTGCCTACCATAGCACAGGAGATTCGGATGTTTATGGGCATTTGCCAGGCCTACCGGAAGCATATCAAGGATTTGGCAAAAATTGCAATTCCCATCACCGATCTTTTACAGGGAGTAAAAGCCAGGAAACAACCTATCACTTTTACTCCAACAGCTCTTTTATCCTTCGCCGAGTTGAAGGAGGCAGTTACTGCAACACCGTGCCTAGCATTGGCACGCCACACAATGGAATCAACCCTTCAATGTACGGACTAATGCCAGTGACTATGCCATTGGAGTGGTTCTGGAGAAGAACGGTCACCCCATCGCATTCGAGGGACGCAAGTTGCTTCCAACACAGACCATATACTCAGTCTATGAGACAAGGAGTTATGTGCAATCATCCATGCCCTCAAAACATGGAAACACTTTCTCTATGGTCAGGATTTCACAATTCGCACAGATCATCAGGCCTTGCAGTGGCTTCAGACCATGCCTGTCGCTCAGTTGTCCGATCGACAAACCAGATGGAGCCAGACTTTTCAGCAATTTGGCGACATGATCGAGTATCAACCCGGATCAAAGAATGTTGTGGCAGATGCTCTTAGCAGAAGAGGAGGAATGGTCACCTCTATTTCCATAGTCCAGGAGTCTTCTATCGAAGAGATGCACAACCAGTACCAAACAGATGCAAAGTCATGCTTGACGAACGCCCAGGCGACTATGCTATACATGACGGGTGGTTATTCTTCAAAGGACGACTTTGTGTGTTGCCCTCATACCGTGCTACCATACTCCATGATATGCACGATTCTCTAGCAGGCGGACACAGAGGCACTCTCGAGAAGATAGAGTGCAAGTTTTTCTGGCCTCATTTACGCAGTGATGTTCATCAATATGTGTCTCATTGCCAGGTGTGCCAACAAGTGAAGCTATCTCACAGGAAGCTACCAGGATTACTCCAACCCCTCGAGATTCCGAACCAACCCTTTGAGCAGATTAGCATGGATTTTGTTAGAGACCTTCCACCAACTATTGGTACCAGAAACAACATGTGCCTGACCACTGGACCGGTTTAGCAAGTTTGTCATGCTTATTCCATGCAAAGGTACCATCAACAGACAGGACACTGCTCGTTTATTTCTCAGATGATGGTATCCAATGTGTGGCATGCCCCGCATCGTTGTGTCCGACAGGGATTCCAAGTTTACCAGTCATTTTTGGAGGGCCCTGTTCAACAACTTTGGTACCAAGCTCAGTTTCTCCAGCAGTTTTCATCTGCAGTCAGATGACGAGACAGAAGTCTATGTTAGAAATTTTCCCAACAGAGGGTACGCACAGCGGAAGACTGATAGTAATGCAAAGGAGCTCACACAATGTGATGTGGGGTGTGGAATCACAAACTTCTTATGTGCATAGATGTGCAAGCCAGCCTAGGTGGGCTGCCACTCTAGCTCAGTCTGCACCTTCTCCTAGGTCACCTTGTCCTCCTGAATGTAGGCCTAAGGCTCCCCCTTTGCTGCTCCTGTCTGCTGTCCTAAGGGCTGCTCCAAGGAATGTGATCTCAGCAACCTTCTGCCCTAGAAGACAGTCTAGGTTCAGCCTCTCCCTGGAGCTAAGTCTGCAGCAAGACCTCTCTCCTTCACTTCCTGTGTAAAGGCCCAAGGATGGTGGATATGCTGCTCCTCCCAAAGCTGCTAGGCTGGATAATAACTGAGGGCTGAATGTCCTCCTTATATAGGCCCAGAGGGCTGATATTTGGCCCCACCCAGCATGCCCAAAATGGCCGACTGCTGGTCGGTTTTCTGCTCCCTCCTTGGCCGACTTTCCTAGCCCCTCCTGGGGCTCAAAACCAGGGCAAGAGCCCTTTGTTTATTGTGCAGGGCCCAGCCCTTTTGACCAGCCTTTCCAAGGCCTCGTTGGCTGGCTCAACCAGCCCCAACCAGCCTTGTCACTTGGCTCATCCAAGGTGATATATACCTAGATGAATCCAAGAACATCCTCTAAAAACTCATCCAAGGTGATCCCTGCCCCATCATATTGCGCCACGTATAAGGCCTGTTGCAGGCCCATCAGCCTGCCCACCGATCCCGCCATGCTGCAGCCCTTTGCCGGCTCCATGTCCTGCCCGTACAGTTCCATACACCTTGCTGATGTCATCGTGCCCTTCATAGGGCCCTGCTGCAGTCCGTACACCTGCTCTGCAATTCCGTCTTGCCAGGTCAGATCCAGGGCTTCATGCCCCCGCCATCTCTCCTGTACAAGGTCTCTTGTGCTGTCCACATGACAGCTCATATGCTGCCCATGTGGCAGCCCCATTATCTCCAAGTCTACCTCCCCCATGCTCTCCTCATATGGGGGCTTACAGATGGGGAGGTGACCATTCCAACAGTCTACAAGTTAGCATTTTTTATATTCAAAAATGCTACGTTGCGGATGCTTAGTCCCACTGGGAACAATACTTACCCCTAGTTCAAGGGATCCTGAACGACACCCATTCTTCCAGCGTGGGTCGGACTCCCTATGAGGCAACTTTCGACAAGAAGTTCAAGTCCCTTCTCACCAAGACATCCGAGAAGGTATACGAAGCCAATCGCCTCACTGAGACCTATGAGCAGATCATGGAGTCCATAAAAGACCGCATTGCCAAAGCCCAGGAGACCTACCGAACGCAAGCAAACAAGCACAAACATGACGTAAGTTACAAGGAAGGGCAGTGGGTTTATCTGCGGATCATGAAGAAACGTCTCAAGCAGATTGGAAGGAAGTGCCCAAAGCTTTCTTATCGAAGTTTTGGACCCTTTCCAATCGTCAAGGTGGTGAACGATGTGGCCATGAAGTTGCAGTTACCTTCAACATGGACCATGCACCCAGTATTTCATGTGTCCTCGCTCAAACCATATGTGGGTCCGGCACTAGCCACAGTACCAGATGTGGAGCAGCCTGAAGTTGTTGATGAGGCCAAGATCGTGGAACCAGAGTAGATTTTACTTCATCGGTTCAAAAGAGGAACAGGCAATCGACAACGTTTGTACAACCTTCAAGTTCAAGCATAGGGGCTCCCACGAAGCACCATGGGTGGAGGAAGATTTTTTCGCAGGCTATCTAGACCTCCTTGCAAACTACAAGGCGGCTTTCTCTCTACCCTAGTTCGAGTTTCAGCAGAAGGGGATGTCACGGGCATCCACAACCCCTGGCCATACTGGACTGCCACGCAGGCAGCCAGCTCAGCAGCAGCCCGCGTAGCAAAGGCACCACGTCAGCAGCCAATCGGCTGCCACGTGGACTGGTCGGTGCCACATCAGCAGCCAGTCATCAACGACAGCCCAGTCGGTGGGCAGCAGTAGGGTCGGCCATGCTGGTCAGTCAGTTTTGAGGCCCAAGGGGGCCAATAAAAGGCAGCCCCTTGGCCTTCATTTCTCATCCCACCTCAGGCCTTCCAGCCTTCAGTGAAGCAGCACCTAGGCCTCCCTGCAGCAGACCAGCAGGGTCGCCTCAGCCTCTTCGGGGATCTAGTGAGGATTCACCTCCTCTAGGTAGTCTAGTCTTCCAGTTTTGCAGTCAGGGTTTCAGCCCCTTCATACAGTTGTATGCAGCCCTTTGGGCATTCATAATTCAGTTGTATCTATTTCCTCTTCAGAGATCCACTAAATTCTCTCCCTCTGATTCTCTCACTCACATCCACAGCATCACTTTGTGCATTGAGTGCATCATCTTGCAGTTGCAATTAATATTGAGCAGGAGAGAGAGTGAGGATAGTCTATCTCCCGCTACACTCCAATATATATGGATACTCATCAAATAAACTCTCTTCCATCCACTAAGCATCTAATGCTAGAAGGTTCTTTAACTTCAGCAAATATTGCATTCTCACTCCATTCTTCTTTTTTGCAGGTACCCTTCTCTTGAGAAAATAAACTTCCTTTAGATACCAACAGCTCTATTGCACCTTCAAGTTTTGTTTCTTCTTCAAATAAAGGTTCTGAAGAAGGTTGTCCTTTGTAAGCCCAATTGCTGACATGAAAAGTATCCTTCATTTTTCATGCATCTAATAGTATCAGCCTGTATATAACCTGATTAGAATCAGGAAATACTGCTTCTTTCACTTAAAAGATCCATAGAATTTCACTGCCAGCTGTACATATCTGTTGTGAACATAAACCATGAACAATGCGGCTGTACTTACATTGCCACCCAAGGGATCCAGACCTCATCCAACACTAGCCCTAGTCTTAACGTCACGTTGTTGCCCGATTCTCAATTAGACTAAACTCAAATCCCTAACCAAATTCAACCAGAGTCCCATCATGATATAACAGAACTGCAACAATTCACAAACATGAAAATGACATGGCGCATAATAAATGTCAGAGTGTGCATAACAAAGTAGTGGCCTTGTGCCTCTTTGTACATCCAAAATCATATCACATACCCTCCTAGCGGCCATGCAAACATTTCAATATGACCACTCTCCTTGATACTTTAGATTGACTCCTCTTCTTGGGTGTGAAGGCCCTGCACGTGTGAGTGTATGTGAGCAAGGAGAGGTTGTGTGCTCCTCAATGAGCTTCATTGACATTCTGCAAGTGGGAGCTCTTTAGGCTACTGCTGAATGACCCAAATGGATCGGCTTATATAGGGCTAGATGCCCCCGAAATAGCCAACTAGGGCCTAGGGTTCAGCCGACCAGAACTAGCCGACTGACCCTCCATCTGCGGACCCTACTTAGGGTTCAGCTGCTGACCATCCTAGGCCGACCCAATTTGTGGGCTGGCCAACCTGGCTGCTTTGATAGCCCAACCAGTCCCAGCCGGCATCCTCCAAATCTAGACAAGGCCCAGTGCCTATTCTCGCCCCATCCAAGGCTCCTTTTACCCTGTATATATGCCCTAACAGAGGGCCTTTACCAGCTCTTAACAAGGGCCCATTATCAGCCCCAATTGCTGCACCATGTACGCTTCCATGATGCCTTATATACAGCCATGTCAGTTCTTGTAGATTCTGCCAATGGGTCTGTTAGAATACATCGCATCTCATGTGTGGTGAGTGAGGGCTTCTATGTGCGTGTGCCCACCCAGAGAGAGGTATAGTCAAGGGGAGTTAGCAGGCCTAATAGAGGCTATTTACGGCCTAGTATAGGCCACTGTAGGGGCCAAAGACCAGGCCAGATAATGGCCAAATTAAGGCCAACCCAGGACACGGACCATGGTCGGGTCGACCAACCTGACCAGGTCGGGTCAAACCCAGTCAGATCTGGGTCAGGTTAAGTCGGCCTGGTCACAGACCTGTTCGGTGGGTTTGCTGACTGGGTTTCCCCTTTAAATAGGATTCCCTTGCCACTCTTTAGGTGCTCCATTTCATCCTCATGCACACCTCTGGTTGGCACGGTTTTCCATGCTATGAACAAAGTTATCTTGCCTCATTCTGTGTCGCTCTCTCTATCTATCGTATTCTCTCAAGTTTATGCTTCCGCAATGTGCAACGTTGACAGGATCGGCCTATGAGCTGACTACATAGCAACCATCTTGGATGCTCTGTTCCATCCAGATCTGCCCATGTGGCATCTCCCTCTCATGCCCACATGACAGCTCATCGGATCCCCCATCTTGTGCAGGTACAATGTTCCCGAGGCTTACAGGTGGGGCAAGTGGTGAACACCGCCCGTTATCACTATCATTATCCAAGCAGAGGCTTACGCACCACGAGTATAGAATCGCAAGAAAGTTGTGTCGAAAAGTTGTCATGAAGAAACGTTAAGACCTTGAGATTTCACATGATATGGAAGTCCGGAACTACCTTTGACCAATCAAATTGCAACCCGAGTGTAGCCCAACGCAATTTGTAGAGAAGAGTTTTGGTGGACACCATCTTTGACAGCACTGAGCTGTTCTTGGCCAGATCTTTCTCATTTACAAACCTCTTGCATTGCAACCTTTCACAACTTCTGCTTTCTTTCCCATCACTAATTGACCTGCTATCTTTCACTGCATCATGTGCTGATGTAAGACGCACTGAAGCAAGCAATCTTTCATCCAGCTCCGCCAAATCTACAGTTGAAACAAAATCCTCCTCGCGACTTAACACCCGTGTACCTTGACTGTCATTCCTGTCACCTGTTGACTGAAGCATTTCCTCATTTTGAGCTCTATTCCACAAATCATATATATGCCCATAAAAAGCAGTGTGATTGGTGCGATTTGGGGGCTGAGGAAAATTTGTCAGACTCTCTCTAATCCAATGCATCTGCTCCTCCACAGTTACAGCTTCTGGAATGAAGTAGAAACCTGCATACAAAGCAAAGAAGGGCATAAAAATTAAATACAAGGAAGCGCTGGAACTTGGCCTACCTCAACAAAGTTACGTCTTAAAACATTGACAGCCACGGGATACCAGGATGCCCCTCCAACGTGAAGACTGGCCAATCAAACTTGTCCTCGACCCTCACTATGTCATTCTTGCAAATACTCCCATGACTTGCGAGCCTGCTAACCTTACGAAAATCTAAAACCTGAGACAGATCTGTTGGAGGCACCATTTCCCTGAGAAGAGACAAATTTGGATTACTCACCTTTTGCCAAAAAAAAAAAGAGCTTAAAGACAATAACAATCCTATGAACATCATAGCTCAAATGAAAGGAGAAAATAGATAAGGTGATTCCTAAACAACAATAGCAAATACAAGTTTCATTATAAAGATGCCAATGAAAGAATGTGAGGGTGCATATTGAAGCGTCAGGAACTTCATCAACAATAAGCACGATACACGTGCATGTGAGTAGGAGTGTATATGAGACAAAGGTTACACACCCCACAATTTGAAGGCTCGAAAGGGCACCTGAACCGTCGCTTGAAGAGAAAGAGAGAGGCACAGAGAGAGAGAGAGAGAGAGAGAGTCAAAATAAAAGAAAACCTTTGTAAAGACAGATGAGTTCCAAAAAAACAGCTAATTTCTTTTAAATATGGCATCCAGCGTACCTCAGAAGGTGCACATAAACAATAACGAGACACTATGTCTTCCCAACGGTACCACTAATACTTAGAGCTTACCAGCCAGTAGACCGCTGTTGCAAAATTGTGAGATTAGTGGACAAAGGTTTGCCTATAATAGTTCAGAACATCCAACATTGGGCTACAGTCCATTCATGTTCATCTATGGGTCAGCACCACTGTCTATAGGGCTTGAAAAGGAAAACAGACAAGCAGCCAAAGACTACATCAAAGACATGCATCCAATGTTGAAGCATATACCTAGATGAATCCAGGAACATTCCCAAACTCATCCTCTAAAAACACAACATAGTGCAGTTTCAATCTCACGATAGTCACTCATAAGATTGAAAACCATAAACTCCATCACGCAATAGCAGGGACTAGCTACTACGACATCCCCACTGACGTCATCAGTGCCCAACAGTGGGGGTAGACCACTCTCACACATACAAATCCACACACCCACACATACTTGAGCATCCATTTATACAAAGTCTTCGTACTGAGTTTCTGTCGGCACTCCGGAGGTGAAGGGCAAACTCAAACATGACGAAGGCTAGCACTAAAGGAGAAGGCTAATCAAAAAGTAGTCCAAATCTCTTCATTCAAGCTACAACTGCTTGTGAAGTCTAAACGAATTCATTTTAGTCTCTCCTAAACGAGCATCTAAATCTAAATCTAGCTGATAGGGCAACGCACCATTTAAGATAGAAAGAATTATCGCAATACCAACAGGCCGCAACTTGGACGAAAACTTCACAAGGTAAAATTTGCATGTCCGCCAATACGACAGAAGCATATACCTAGATCAATCCAGGAACATTCCCAAACTCATCCTCTAAAAACACAACATAGTGCAGTTTCAATCTCACGATAGTCACTCATAAGATTGAAAACCATAAACTCCATCATGCATAGCAGGGACTAGCTACTATGACATCCCCAGTGACGTCATCAGCGCCCAACAGTGGGGGTAGACTATAGTATAAAAGTATGCTCTCACACATACAAATCCACACACCCACACATACTTGAGCATCCATTTATACAAAGTCTTCGTACTGAGTTTCTGTCGGCACTCCGGAGGTGAAGGGCAAACTCAGCCATGACGAAGGCTAGCACTAAAAGGCTGATCAAAAAGTAGTCCAAATCTCTTCATTCAAGCTACAACTGCTTGTGAAGTCTAAACAATTTCATTTTAGTCTCTCCCAAACGAGCATCTAAATCTAAATCTAGCTGATAGGGCAACGCACCATTTAAGATAGAAAGAATTATCGCAATACCAACAAACCGCAACTTGGACGAAAACTTCACAAGGTGAAATTTGCATGTCTGCTAATACAGCAGAAGCATATACCTAGATCAATCCAGGAACATTCCCAAACTCATCCTCTAAAAACACAACATAGTGCAGTTTCAATCTCACGATAGTCACTCATAAGATTGAATACCATAAACTCCATCACGCATAGCAGGGACTAGCTACTATGACATCCCCACTGACGTCATCAGCGCCCAACAGTGGGGGTAGACCATAGTATAAAAGTATGCTCTCACACATACAAATCCACACCCCCACACATACTTGAGCATCCATTTATACAAAGTCTTCATACTGAGTTTCTGTCAACACTCCGAAGGTGAAGGGCAAACTCCGCCATGACGAAGGCTAGCACTAAAGGAGAAGGCTAATCAAAAAGTAGTCCAAATCTCTTCATTCAAGCTACAACTGCTTATGAAGTCTAAACGATTTCATTTTAGTCTCTCCCAAACGAGCATCTAAATCTAAATCTAAATCATAGGGCAACGCACCATTTAAGATAGAAAGAATTATCGCAAAACCAACAAGCCGCAACTTGGACGAAAACTTCACAAGGTGAAATTTGCATGTCCGCTAATACGGCAGAAGCATATACCTAGATGAATCCAGGAACATTCCCAAACTCATCCTCTAAAAACACAACATAGTGCAATTTCAATCTCACAATAGTCACTCATAAGATTGAAAACCATAAACTCCATCACGCATAGCAAGGACTAGCTACTATGACATCCCCACTGACGTCATCAGCACCCAACAGTGGGGGTAGACCATAGTATAAAAGTATGCTCTCACACATACAAATCCACACCCCCACACATACTTGAGCATCCATTTATACAAAGTCTTTGTACTGAGTTTCCCTCAGCACTCCGAAGGTGAAGGGCAAACTCAGCCATGACGAAGGCTAGCACTAAAGGAGAAGGCTAATCAAAAAGTAGTCCAAATCTCGTCATTCAAGCTAAAACTGCTTGTGAAGTCTACACGATTTCATTTTAGTCTCTCCCAAACGAGCATCTAAATCTAAATCTAAATCGTAGGGCAACGCACCATTTAAGATAGAAAGAATTATTGCAATACCAACAAGCCGCAACTTGGACGAAAACTTCACAAGGTGAAATTTGCATGCCCGCTAATACGGAGAAGCATATACCTAGATGAATCCAGGAACATTCCCAAACTCATCCTCTAAAAACACAACATAGTGCAGTTTCAATCTCACGATAGTCACTCATAAGATGGAAAACCATAAACTCCATCACGCGTAGCAGGGACTAGCTACTATGACATCCCCACTAACGTCATCAGCGCCCAACAGTGGGGGTAGACCATAGTATAAAAGTATGCTCTCACACATACAAATCCACACACCCACACATACTTGAACATCCATTCATACAAAGTCTTCGTACTGAGTTTCTGTCAGCACTCCGGAAGTGAAGGGCAAACTCAGCCATGACGAAGGCTAGCACTAAAAGGCTAATCAAAAAGTAGTCCAAATCTCTTCATTCAAGCTACAACTGCTTGTGAAGTCTAAACGATTTCATTTTAGTCTCTCCCAAATGAGCATCTAAATCTAAATCTAGCTGATAGGGCAACGCACCATTTAAGATAGAAAGAATTATCGCAATACTAGCAGGCCGCAACTTGGACGAAAACTTCACAAGGTGAAATATTCATGTCCGCTAATATGGCAGAAGCATATACCTAGATCAATCCAGAAACATTCCCAAACTCATCCTCTAAAAACACAACCTAGTGCAGTTTCAATCTCACGATAGTCACTCATAAGATTGAAAACCATAAACTCCATCACGCATAGCAGGGACTAGCTACTATGACATCCCCACTGACGTCATCAGTGCCCAACAGTGGGGGTAGACCATAGTATAAAAGTATGCTCTCACACATACAAATCCACACACCCACACATACTTGAGCATCCATTTATACAAAGTCTTCGTACTGAGTTTCTGTCGGCACTCCAAAGGTGAAGGGCAAACTCAGCCATGACGAAGGCTAGCACTAAAGGAGAAGGCTAATCAAAAAGTAGTCCAAATCTCTTCATTCAAGCTAAAACTGCTTGTGAAGTCTACACGATTTCATTTTAGTCTCTCCCAAACGAGCAGCTAAATCTAAATCTAAATCGTAGGGCAACGCACCATTTAAGATAGAAAGAATTATTGCAATACCAACAAGCCGCAACTTGGACGAAAACTTCACAAGGTGAAATTTGCATGCCCGCTAATACGGAGAAGCATATACCTAGATGAATCCAGGAACATTCCCAAACTCATCCTCTAAAAACACAACATAGTGCAGTTTCAATCTCACGATAGTCACTCATAAGATGGAAAACCATAAACTCCATCACGCGTAGCAGGGACTAGCTACTATGACATCCCCACTGATGTCGTCAGTGCCCAATAGTGGGGGTAGACCATAGTATAAAAGTATGCTCTCACATACAAATCCACACACCCACACATACTTGAGCATCCATTTATACAAAGTCTTCGTACTGAGTTTCTGTCGGCACTCCAGAGGTGAAGGGCAAACTCAGCCATGACCAAGGCTAGCACTAAAGGAGAAGGCTAATCAAAAAGTAGTCCAAATCTCTTCATTCAAGCTACAACTGCTTGTGAAGTCTAAACGATTTCATTTTAGTCTCTCCCAAACAAGCATCTAAATCTAAATCTAGCTGATAGGGCAACGCATCATTTAAGATAGAAAGAATTATCGCAATACCAGCAGGCCACAACTTGGACGAAAACTTCACAAGGTGAAATTTGCATGTCCGCTAATACGGCAGAAGCATATACCTAGATCAATCCAAGAACATTCCCAAACTCATCCTCTAAAAACACAACATAGTGCAGTTTCAATCTCACGATAGTCACTCATAAGATTGAAAACCATAAACTCCATCATGCATAGCAGGGACTAGCTACTATGACATCCCCACTGACGTCATCAGCGCCCAACAGTGGGGGTAGACCATAGTATAAAAGTATGCTCTCACACATACAAATCCACACACCCACACATACTTGAGCATCCATTTATACAAAGTCTTCGTACTGAGTTTCTGTCGGCACTCCGGAGGTGAAGGGCAAACTCAGCCATGACGAAGGCTAGCACTAAAGGAGAAGGCTTATCAAAAAGTAGTCCAAATCTCTTCATTCAATCTACAACTGCTTGTGAAGTCTAAACGATTTCATTTTAGTCCCTCCCAAACGAGCATCTAAATCTAAATCTAGCTGATAGGGCAGCGCACCATTTAAGATAGAAAGAATTATCGTAATACCAGCAAGCCGCAACTTGGACGAAAACTTCACATCCAATGTTGAAGCATGTCCAAAATAGTAATTAAAAGACTCAAGACACAGGTAAAAGTTATGTACATCCCCACAAAAGAAAGTCGAGTTTGAAGGTGGCAAGAAAGTGTATTTGAGAGTACCTGAGTCATCTAAAATCAAAAAGACTGGGGAGTATCCAAAGTTATCTCCAAGGTATATTGTGAACCATTCACAATACTTGAGAGGATTGGTGAGCTTGCTGATAAGTTGGCTCTAGCCTAAGATGTAGGGTACATCCAGTTTTCATGTTAATTGAGGAAGGAGTAATATACTAGTTGGAAAGGAGATTCTCATAGACTTGATATTCATCCAACATTATGAGCCACAAAGAATTCTTGACACAAAAGAAAAATTTACACGGCATATAACTATTCAAGAATATTTGGTTAAATGAAAAGATATGAATTCAGGAACATGCCGAAACTCATCCTCTAGAAATACAACATAGTGCAATTTCATGACAGTTACTCATAAGGTTGAAACAATAAACTCCAACATAGGAGGGACTAGCTACTATGACATTCCCACGGACACCATCAGCGCCAAACAGTGAATGTAGACCATAGTATAACATATGCTCTCACACACAAATCCACACACCCACACATACTTCCTCATCCATTTATACAAAGGCCTTCGTATTGAGTTTCTGTTAGCACTGCAGAGGTGAAGGGCAAACTCAGCCATAGCACTAAAGGAGAAGGTGAATCAAAAAGTAGTCCAGATTCTCTTCATTCAAGCAACAACTGCTTGTGAAGACTATAAGATTTAATTTTAGTCTCTCCCAAATGAGCATCCAAGCAAAAAAAATGCTTAGACCATCTAGCTGATAGGGCAACGCACCACTTAAAATAGATAGAATTTATCATCAACTCTGATTAAGGGGAGGAGCAGTTATAATGCGTGTAATGCAGGATAGCATTACCCTAGAAGATTGCTTGGAGATAAGATGTTAGATTATGAGTAGTGTCGTGTGAACACACCCTTGGGACACTTTTCCCCACCAGTTAGAAGGTTTTCCCCCCAGGGTTAGCATCAAGGTTAGTCTCCTATGTAGAGTATATAATCCTAATTTTGGTAGCTATCAAAGACATACAACTCTTGCATTCTCAATACAACTCCACATTTTGGTGTTCTCCTCTCATCTCAAACCCGGAATTTGGTTTCAGAGCCAAGTTCCCCTATGAGCTCAATCTACACATGCTCAGAAGAAGGTCCTCTAGCAAAACATATTTCTTTCAACGGAAAAAGCTTGACGGGTGCAGACAGAGTTGGCCCAATGCGCGATGGAATAAGGGTGGGAGTGGCTTCACCATAAAACAATACCAAAAAGTAGACCGTGGAGTGTCCAGATCTCCTACCCAATCTAATACACACAAACCACTGAGCATATCTCCTAAGCTGAAAATGATGCCAAACTCCTGAGTTTCCTTAATGTACCCAATAACTTGAATCATAGGAAGCCATTAATTCTCCTTGCTTCTGATGAAAACTGACTGAGTAACCCAACTGCATAGCTAATGTCCAGCCTTGTATTGGAGAGAGAAATGAGGCTGCCACTCAACCTCTGATACTCTTTGATGTCCACCAGTGGAGCCAAGTATTCCTTCTATAGCTATGCATTCACATCCATTGGCATTGCTGCTGATCTGCAATCTTTCATCTGATAAGCCTCCAAAATCTTTAGGCATAATTCTTCTGTGAGATGAAGATGCCGTTCTTGTCTAATCCTAGAAAGTAATGCAGTAATCCAATGTCCATTATGAACTCTTTCTTCGAGAGTTCCTGAAACTCCTTGATCTTCTCCTCGTGATTAGATCGTTAACATACAAAATAAGCATGACCTCCTTCCCAGAAGAGATATAGGTTGGCATCTGAAGGACTTCAGAGCAATCCGATCCATTTGAAGTACTCATCAATGCAGCCTTGTAGGGTGCCTTCTAGAATCAGCACACCTTGTCATCTGAAAGCTGAAACCCTAGAGGCTGTTCCACATAAACTCCTTCCTCAAGGTCCCCACTTAGAAAGGCTGATAATCTAACCCTTCCAATTGAGTGTATCCCTGCCTCTCCAGCCTCAAGGTGCCTAGCCCAACTGGTTGCAGACGGTGCAACCGGGAGTCTCGATCCAATCAAGGGCTGGCAATCCAACACGTGAGCTATCAGACTTTTACTGAACTTTGAAGACCCATTGGGTGTTACAACCTTCCTCCTTGCAGACCTGGTCACTAGGTCCCAACTATAATTTGGAGACATGGATTCCTCCCAATTTGGGTCTCCCTCAACTACGCCAAATGTCTTCAGCTCTTATATGTCAAGGGCAAAGTCTACTCCATTGGCTTGGTCGTCTTGATACTGGCTCTAATGTATTAGACTCCTCGAGTGTCTCCATGTACCATTAGGGAAGTCTCATAGATCCCCGCTCTGGCTGCTCCTAAAAATGCAGTGGCTCAACCTTTCCTTCCTTTCCATTCCACCCATGAACCAAATGAATACTTTGGAGGCTTCCATGTGTTCATATTCAACAGTGGAATCGGTGCTTTCCTGTCTATCATGCAAGAAGCTCTCAGTGCAATCTTGGTTGTCCTTATCTTATAGAGATTTCTCGTGCACTCACCTTCCTTTGTTGATCAAGAATCCGAACTCCCTAATTATCAAACTCTACCTTTCAGAGAGACGATTTTGCACATCTTGGGAACAAGAAGCACATATTAAGTACCTTAATCTCACCTTTCTCTATGATGGAGGGAACACTACCTAATCCCTCCACTAGACACTTTGAGTTGTCGCCAATTGTGATTGATGACTTGGGATCCACTGGTCCGATGGAACTATACCATTCCCGCTTGTTGGTCATGTGCCAAGTGGACCATTATCATACCAAACATTCTCTCGTTTTGTTACCGCATGGCTATCGATGGTATTCCTTGGATTAGAGGAATAGTTCATTGATGACAACGTAACTGCTGCTCTTTCTCTCGTCCTTGGGCGTCTCCTTGCCATCCTTGTTGGCTGCTTTCTTCCTGCATTCCTTGGCATAGTGCCCCATCTTACTGCAAAAGAAGCACTTAACCATCTTCCTCTTTGAATCAAAAGATATGTCCTCTTGCCCATCCTTCTTTGCTAGAGATGTTGACTTTCCTTTGCCTCACTCAGCTTTGTAAGTATCCGTGCCATCGTTCTTCATTCAAAGTTCTTCTTCAAAGAGCTTGGCTCTAAGCTCCTCAAATGTGATCGGGCTGCTCCAATGAATGCCATAACAAACCCTTGGTAGCTCCGTTGTAGCCTGCACGAAGAGAGGATCTTGGGAACAACTTATTTGGGTCAAGGCCCCTAGCACAAGCTACTTTCTTCTCACCCTATGGACAGTCTACTTTATTTTCTTAAGCAGCATAGACATGAAAGCCTTATGACGTGGACTAGCTACGTAGATGTTGATGATATAAATTATGGAGAGAGGAGGCTCCATGGGGATCCTAACTTAACAACTATGTCAAACCACTCACCCGTACTCCATTTGGAGCACCCGTGACCAAGCTTACCCCAGAGGAGACATTGGATACCTAACTCACTGTACAAAAAGGAGAAAGTCAAGTTTTCACTCAAATTTGAACGCTATAGGAACCCCCCCAGAATGGATGGGCTTTGTGGATGGCCTCTCAAAAGCACTTAGACGGAAGAGGACACTCCGCACAGGCTTGGCCCCATAGAGATATGTTTTGTGTGGGACAGACTTAAGTAAGGCCCCTCAACCTATATAGACGGCCCATTTGGGGCCTTGTAGGGCACTCGCTGAGCACTTGCTTAAGGCTATTGCAGCTCACTGAAGAAGCACACAGCCACAAGCATGCTCGGCAGAGTTAGGAGCAGTAAAGGACCCCTCCAATAAGCATCCATAAGTCGTGGTTTGCTGCACATGACGATCTCTATGGAAGCATCAACTTGGCCTATTTTGGCATATGTTTTGACCAATAATCTAAGAGAGATTTTAATTGTTGTATTCTTGTCCATTGTTCCAAATTTGAGTGTTTGTGAGTTTACTCTTGTGCACACAATTGTCAACTGAAGTTGGATCTAGAAGGTGACCAGTTTGTTGTTGGTCAGAAAGTAGTGGATGCAAATGCTTCAAGAATTTAATTTTCAAATTATACATAAGCCCAAAAAATCACATGCAGGAGTTGAGCGGTTCTCACAATTACCAATGTCAGTTGGTGATAAAGGTGTAACCACTGAGTTACCAGGTGTTTGTAGTTGATTTTACTAAAATGATGAGATGCTATACTATCTCTCATAGGAATTTTTTCCCAAGCAACTAGCTATGAAGGCTTGGAAGTTTAGCTTAATAGGTGGACAATTGTATTTGTCAAGGTGCAAATGGTATCCTATCAAGATGGAATCTACCACATGAATGAGTTGCAGCACTTGATGAAGCCCATAAGGGGGCTATTGGAGGTCATTTTACATATTACTTCACAACTCAAAAAGTATATAATTAGTTGGTAACCCTCATGCTTAGTAAATTGCCTACAAGCTAAAATGGGTCGGTGACAACCCTTACAACTAGAGAGATATCGAAGCTATAAGTTTAGAGGATCTTATTTCCTTGTTGATCCAAAAGGACACACGGCAAAGACTGTGAGGATCCTAGCAATGAGAAGGCATTCAAGGCTACCACCAATGGTACAGGCAAGGGCGTTTAATGCTACCACCGATGGTAAAGGTAAGGACAAGCAAGAGAAAGGCAAGCCCAAGAAGAGAAGTCAAGAGGCTTCTGAGGATGGTGACTCTTCTGATGAGGAGAGCAACAAAAAGGAGTGCTAACTACTATGACATGCCTAGCCAAACGAAATAGGCAGATCAAAAAAAGGAGGACCAAATCCAAGAAAGGAGAACCTTTACTAATGTGGTAAATAAAGAGGCAAGTACCGTTGAGATTGGATATACAGAACACGAGGTGACAATGCTCATGTTCGATATTGAGCAATGTTGGAAGCTCCCACATCCTTTGTGAATGAGGTCACAGCATAGGTTATCAAAGCATGCTGGGGACGAGCTGGTATTCATCATTGGATGGCCATTCTAGCGGAATATGGGCACCGATTGGAGCGTTGGCTCCAAGACTAACATGTAAGCTGACAAGTACTTCAGGGAGGTACTTGATCTATTTTGACACCAAGCAACAAGAAGTTGAAGACCAAGGGTACCTCATCTCCCTGTGTTTTATATGGTCTAGGGAGTAGCATGATTGGAACACAGAGTTTGTTAGGGTGGAGGGTGAAAACTTACAAAGCACGCACAATTTACGTATCAGCATTCGATGCCTTCTATTGATTGGTGGACCTTGTTCGTCTGGAAAGCTGATCCTGACAGGTGAAGCTGATATTGAAGTCTTCTCAAAGAAGACCAAAGGAATGATGCTGGACAAGTTAGGTGAAGACTATGGAGACGACCATAGAGCCATGTGATTGGGGGTATCTTGGGTTCAAGATTACTAAACATTGAGCAAGACTCTCTATGACATCACCTTCACACGCGGGGTAAGGCTCTTGGTGTAGCGAGCGGCCTGGCTCTGGATGGTATAGACCCCAACCTCGGGACAGTTAGGATCGACTCACTGAGTTTATGGCTCATTACTGCAGATGTTTCTGTTTAGTTAAACCATAGTACATGATTGAGAAATCCGAGTCCGATCAGGGGGTTGCTTGAACAAGGTCACATCCGATCTAATAGAAATCCTTTTACAAAGAGGAACAGAGCTATGCTCCTCGCATTGACTAAGTGGAGATAGCTAAAGTTTTGATTTCACAGGATACACAAAGTATATAATGGTTCAGCGCTTTTCAGGTGGAAGGAAGTATTTTTCATTGATTGACCCATATTCAGAATCTCGATTTCGCACCAGACAAATACAGGGAAAGGAAGAGAAGCACTTGAGCCTGGAGGAACGGGTGGATGTGGAGGAATGCTTGTAGAGCTTGTAGCGCTTTTCGGCCCTTCGAAAGGCAGTGCGATCGGCATCCCCGGCCTGGGCGTCCACGTAACCCATGTTACGAAGACGCAGCTGGCGCCACCAGCAGCGTTTCGAGAGGGGCTGCGTTTGAGGGGAGAAAATGCGCAGGCGATCTTTCAGGACGCTGGTTTCCGATTGAGGTACCCACAACAGTGGTTACACCACAGGAGAGATGCCTTTAGACATTGAAAAAGGCCATGTCAGCACTTATGCCTAGGGCTGCACAAGTGCGCTTGGGCGTTGCCTCCTAAGCTCTTTTGGAAAGCAAACTAGATTTGCTGGAGGCACCCTTTCCATCAGCATTTTCTAGGATTTTTAATGGAAAAAAGCGAATGAGTAAGTATGTGGACATGAGACACGACACACGGTCCATTTGGACCCGATCCTCCCTACAAATGTCAGGGGTGGTGATTTATTATTGATTTCATAATGTCCATATTTTGAAAGCTGAAGTCTGAAGAAATAAAGCGATTACAATAATTGATCCTTCTTGGAATCTATGCAATATTGTCACATGGACTACAATCATATGAATAAAGGTGTTCAATCTTGCATCCAGCTTGGATATTCTTGCTCCCTCGCATTGATAACATGCATCAAAAGAGAGGAATATTGTAAGAATTCAGGTTGAAAAGAAGCAATTTTGAATGGACGAGGAATTAAAAATATTTGCACGATAATATATAATATATAATTATTAAAGCCACACATAGTATGGGCGGGGAGGCGGCACACTTCCTTCCCCGAAGAGTTATAATCCGAGGGAACGGCGGGCCCTTCCCTAGGTGCCGAAATAACGCCAAGAATATAAGCGCAGAGAATAAGTCTCACGAATGGATAAGATATTGGCATATTACCTATATGTCAATATTCGTAATCATAGTCGTATGCCAGTAAAATCACCACGAGTGGCTGCTAATGCTTTCTTTGCTCCAGCTTTGCTACAAAGAAACTGGAACCACTAAGGTGAGAAAGTAGCCCAGGGCCAGTTCTCCCAATCTTCACCTATCTAGAGTACCAAAGAAACATGATGAAAGAGCCAAATATTTCACACCTCAATATGCATTTTCCACACCCTAAGTCCATTACAGAAGCACCTTTTAACAATAGGGAATTTCTTGTGATTCCCATTTGATATGTTTCTATTCGAATCTGCATAGCTTTCCCATTGTCAAATGACTTGAAATTAAATATCATTAAGAACAACCTAAACAATGCAAAGACAATGAGATCAATCTTGTTGGTGGAAGTTTTAGCATTATAGGAATTCAGATATGCGTCTTAGTTGCACTTTCAAATGTATCGAGTCCTTCTGGGTATCAAGAGCTGGCACGTGATAAAGAGTTCACATGACAAGCTTGACAAGCTGCTCAACTGATATAGGTGGAAGATCCCATCTGAGCCAACTCGATTCTCTTGTTTTATTCGTTGTTACAAACCTTTGATTATAGGTTTCTTTAATCTTAATTAAGTAAAGCACAAATGCTAGAATTTGCAACCCTCCCTCACGTGCATCAGATTTGGATACACGGCTTGCGGTGTGTCTTGTGATGGCGCTCACCTTCCTCAGCACCGCCAAGGCGATCACCCCCACAGCATGCACCTTCTACTTACCGAAATCACTGCCTTGTTGGACTTATTCTAAGGTAAGACATGTCAGATTACTAACTGGCATTCGCGTGAAAGCATCACATGGTAAGTCCAATGAGGCTTCCCTCTTTTCAATGATTGGCACCTCGATTTGCAGGTGAGATCTAGTCCGTTCCATCATCGATGTAGGTGAAGGTACACACCACCGGAGGTTTGCAGCAGCTGGACTGCCAACAAGAGCGATTGAGTTGGTGTGAAAATGCTTTCAAGAACTAGTTGAAGCAAGTAAAAGGAAGTAGGATTGCATATGGTGCTTGACCATTTACTTGGATTGGAGATGTCCCTGGTAAAAGCTACGATCATTACGTCCTCGACGACTATCTGACTTAATATTGTCTATGCTTTCGACCAAATATACGCATAATCGGCTCCTTGTGGTGCACAAAAGTTTGAATCATTGTCTAATTGAGCTCCCGAGTCCCGAGAGTCTTGATTCAGTTTTTGAATTAAGGCTTGCTTCATCATCTTAATTTCGAGATGATTGAAGTGTAGCAATGTCAAAATCCCTTGCTAGCACAGGAACCTATTGGAATGAAATTCAAGAGTCGGAGTGTCAGGTAATGACCTTGCTCTTATCATCATTCTAAAATTTCATTCCAATGCTTGATCTATGATCATTGTGATCTCATCGTATCCTAAGATAGAGACCGCTCAAATGAGTGCCCCAAAACTTTCAGTTGTCCCTTATTGAGAGCAACAACGCACACTTGCATAGAGGAATGCACAACGTCCACAAAACAACATTGATTGGATCATTTGCAAAGTAAAATCGTGTTGTAAATCCTATAGGAAAGAGCAATGACAATGGTCTCCTGCATCAAGAGAAGGGGTCGAAGGCCAACAATGGCAGTGGCATCCAAGTAAACTCTGTGCTACATCTCGATGAAAAAGATGAGAATTCCAATCACACAATTTGCAATGTGAGTTTGGAGGTTCTTCTCTGCAGGTTGCCCAAGATCACGTGGGTGTGAATGCTTTCCACTCCTCCACTAGTGCACACAAGAGAGCCACCTAGCCAACACCAACCCCCCTAGTTAGAATCCTTCCAGCCGGTGTCGTTGATGGTAGTACCTTCGTATATCACAACACTTATATTTTTTACAAACAATATAGGTCCCCGACTTGCCCACATCAAAGAAAAAGAGGCCAGTGCAAAGTTCTTCCACCATACCGAAGGATGGATCCGATATCAAGTCCATTCTTGTTAGAATGTTGATCATGGGCTCCTTAATTGTATTTCAAGATAATATGTGTGGATATGACAAATTACACCGTGCATTTTTTGTACAGCCCGATCTCTCTACAGAGGCTAGGAAGGATGAAGACTCAGAGATAGGGTGCACCAAACAAGGTGTGGAAGCTGCTACGCCGCATAGTCCAAAACCTCAAGTCAAGTGTTCCAACATCCCCACCTCTGGGTTTTGATAAGGTGTCCCACGATTTTTACGTTTGGTCGTAGAGCGGCAATTTAGGCCTTATGGGACGCTATTGCTAGCCAAGAAACTGTGCGATTGCCTCGAGTGGCAAAGTGGCAAGGCATACACAGACAATTGAGCAATCTCCACCTTCGTTAGTAGCCCTTTCATCTGAAAAGGGATCGATTGCAAAAGGAGTAAGTAAAAAATTGATGCAACTTATTAGAGCACTTGAACTAGCAGCGAATGTTATAGCACCTGATAAAGTAGTACAACTTCCTTAACACATTGACCTTCAGCCAACCTACAATGCTTGAAAGTACCAACGGAATGGATGTCATCCTCAACGATGAGTCCGAGCATGAACCTTATAGGCAAGAATCGATGGTCAATCAATCCCACTACCACAAGCTTCTTACCTAAGTTCAAAGCATCAGATTCTATTTATATAGTTTAGTTCTTTGAAAAGCACGTAGGTGCTTTTAGTGAACAGCTTTTGTCATGTGAGATCAATGGGAATTGATGGAGATCAAGGGTCCATATTGATGACAAGTGGCTCAAGGAGGTGTGAGAAAACCAAAACATCCCTTTAGGTTGCCTACCGTAACGATTTTGTAAAGGGCATTGGGTTCACCTTGGGTTAAGCACAACGATCAATGGTTCAATCATATTCAGGTACCTCGATTGGGGCAGCATTGATGGAAGGAGGGCATCCCAAAAATTTGTGGTGGAAATTCACAAGAGTTTCAATACTCCACTATAGCACTCCCTCTAAGGAGGCGATGCTAATAAATAATAAATAAATAAAAACTTCTGCAAAGCCTCCTCTCCACCCATTTGGTGCATCCAAAGCCTCTAATGTTTTGGCCAACCAAATGCCATTTGCATGGGGCTACACTACATGCTCACAACAAAACAATGCCAACATGGAGGAAGACTACAAGAGTGTGAACAAAGATTGAATGAAAAAAAAAAGTATAGTTCTCAATTGAAGGCATAAAAAAAGGATAAAAGCCAAGGGTTTCATAAAGATTGAATACAAAGAAGCACCTACCAAGGATAGTACTTCGTGAGCAATTAAGCTAAGGTTACCCAAAGAAACATGAAAGAAGCCATTAAACTAAAGGAAGTAGTATAGACCATGCAAATCAAGTCCTTATTTCTTTATTACCACACATTATAGAAGCTCTAGGCACACCCTTTAATTATTGTAAACAAATGAATAATAAAGACAAGAAAGAAAGAAGAAATGAATGGAACAAGCAAGAAACAAACTAGAATGATGGAGTATGCATTACCATTGCTGCATGCACAAGCACCAAGAAGGATAGTATGATACAGAAGGAAGGAGGCTTCAAGGCAAAAGGAAGGCAGCTTATAAGGATGTAGCATAAAAGATGAAAGCAAGAAAAAACAAATATAAAAATCGACTATGAATGATGACACAAGCATGTGCGAGCCCAAAAGAAGATTGATAGCAAGGATACTATAAGAAGTTGACCCCAAGAATGCATGTTCTTAGGACAAGACTTTGTACCAAAAGTCCATGAGGATATGGACAAAATTAGTGGTAGGGTGAATGTTGATGTGGCCAAAGATATGCACACCAAAGAATTGACTTGTTAATCCAGTTGACAAGCCTTTGCTATTTGTTTCACAAAGGTAAGGTAAACTCTTCTATTGAGGCCCTGTTCTTACCTCCGTCTCTCTAGTGTTGTGAGCATTATACACCACTCGACTTCCATGAGGTACCAAGGCAAAACCTCAAGCTTCAATCTTGTGGGATTCCTAGCTCAAAGAGAAGTCAATCCTCATATGTGTATGCATGTGCATGCATGTGCCTGTACAAATAACATTATTGGAAACATAGAGGAAGAAGTTTCGAAAGACCAAAAGGTCTATAAGACTTAAAAAAACAATGAGCAAAATGGGTGGAGCCACGAAGTGGGCATTTGCACCCCAAACAAATACACATACGAATATTGAATATTTAAACCCATGGGAAGAAAGATATATCTGTAATGTGGTATCACTATGATGGTCCTCTATATGTGGTTTGAGGAACCAAGCCCACCATATGGTTGAGAATGGATAAGAGGGTTTGAGCAGATAGATGCTTCAAGGTGATCGATGCTATGGAGGAATGAAACCTGTGATCGAGCGTTAACGTTGGTCAACCTTTATGGTCTACTATGGCCTCCTCACAGTAGCTCTCCATCAAACAAGTGCCACTGTCACCCCATCGGCTGTGCCCTTGGTCTAGCGAACATGGAGGAAAGATCCCAATCCTCATATGCGCATCAACATGCTAGCAGGTTTATTGTGTCTCGCACTCCAAGTCTTGATTGTGCCATCTTCTTTAGGGTTGCTAGTTCGTGCTATCCAAGTTAAAAAATTTGGTGATCACCCTTTGAGTAGAGTCTAGCTAAGCCTCCTAATCACATTTATATGTCCTGTGAGCAGCTAGTCTTTGTGGCATATAGCCTCATGATTAAGATCGCTAAATGTCTCGGATTCAGAGGGACCAAGGGGCTAAATAGGGGCTTGAATCAATATCTGAAAATACATTGGTGACGGCCTTGGATCTACATAGTAAACAAGCATAACGTGCTCCTCTGACTCAATCTCACGTAGATTACATATAGTGCAGATGTTGTCATCTCTAGGTATCCCCTTCGCACATCCAATCTCAAAACATAATCAGCGTGAAGAAACAGAAACACAAAACTTCCCAGCTGATCGGGATCCTCAAGGAGTTGGGAGGTGAATCCATGTATAGGGTGGCAGGTCACTAAAGCCCTCCTAGGAGATCTAGGCGGTGATCTCTATAGAAGTTGAGCTTCACAAGGAGCTTAGTGGGTGCTAAGAAGGTACTATATGTTTGGTGCTTTTACTGTCACTTCCAGGATCAGACCAAGTCTCTTCTCTTCGATTCTTTGGTTTACCTATATTGTATGTATGGAAGACCATGTTGGGGCCCTAATCTACTAGATGTAGACTAGGCTTGGGTAGAGAGGCTCCATAACCTCTTGTTAGCATGAACGATTTGCAGTAAGCCATTGGACCCACATGAGATAATCTTGGCTGAGTTTGGGGTCCCCCCACTCCAACTTGACATAGCATCCCAAGTGATCATGTACCTCCATAAAGTCATAGATATTGGTTCCTCACAACCTTAGGCTGAGTAGGTTACCATGGTTAGCCTTCTACACATCCACAAAATTAGCAACTGAGGTGATCAAAGGTATTGATATGTAGTTTTCTCATACATGCATATGATTTACAAACCTTGGACTCCACATGGGGATAGACTGCCTCCTTTTCAGTATAGCCTTGAGGCCCACTCTATTTCACTCATGTGACATGAGTTTAACCAAGGCATTGGGAGAATCTCATAAAACTATCACTCAAGCTTGTCAAGCATGGTGTATCCCCTGCTCAGTCGAGAATGCATTATGTATGTGTTTGTATTTGTATATGTGTGTGTGTGTGTGTGCGCGTGTGTTTGTGTGTGTGTGTGTGTGTGTGTGTGTGTGTATGTATGTATATGCATATGCATATACATATGTACATGTATATTTGTATGTGTATTTATATGTCTGTCTATGTATATGTATATGTATATGTATATGTATATGTACATAGTATATATAAAAAGCTATTTGAAAAAGCATGTGGACTCCTATTTAAACACAGAAGGTGCGTGAATTTATAACAAGACATGTAGGCAAAACAAGAGTACTTTTGAAGTATTGATGTTTATGTTGCAGTCATCTTGTCTTCTCTCTTGCCACCATTAAGCACCTCTCCCGTGATTCCTCTTCTCTTTTAGTACTCCTCATTGTCCATTGAGTATATCAGGTTGTGTGTGTGTGTGTGTGTGTGAGAGAGAGAGAGAGAGAGAGAGAGAGAGAGAGAGAGAGAGATGACAAGGCGATGGAAGCTTCATGTATTAGAAGCAATGTGATAACGGAGCAACAATGATTCCTCTTCTCTTTTAGTACTCCTCATTGCCATTGAGTATATCAGGTTGTGTGTGTGTGTGTGTTTAGATTAAAAAGTGCCATCAATAATTGAGCCATACAATTAATTCCATCAATTGGATAAAAAGTTAATAAAGGGAAACATATAAGGAAAAGATGTTTGAGAATTTAAGTTGAAAAATGCAACTAGAGTTTGCAAAAATTTTGATCAAAATTAAGAATTTTTAATAATATTGAGTTTGACAAACATAATATTGAAAAAAGATGTCGAATCCTCAAGTAGTCCAAGTTCCGAGGTCGAGGTCCACTTACTTGCCACCATCCAAACAAACTAGGTGTTAGAACATCATAGTTACGTTTGGGTAGACAGGTAATGCATGTTTTTCCCGGCTTGTTATCGCTTTACCTAAGAATATAGACAACCATATGGATTCTTAGATAATTGAAAAAATAATTTAGCCACAAGTGAAGATTAAGTCACAAGTGGAGTAAGGAGCAAATGAGTGCATGGATTCAGAAGTGATTATAGGAGGTATGGGATGATTAGTGAGCTTGGTATGTGGGATGGTTAAAAAGAAAGTGTAAAGGGAAGATTTCACGGGAGTACATAAAAGAATAATTCATAATTAGGGAAGTATTCATGTGTGTGTGTGTGTGTGTGTGTCAAGAAATAAGTGGCTGTGTGTGTGAGATACATTTACTAATTAAATTTTGTGTGTGTGGCCCACCCCCAACCTAGAGGGTAAGACCACATGGTGGGGAGTAAGCCCACCATGTGGAACTTACTCCCCACCTACCGATAATAAATGAATAAAAGTGGATCTGTATGATAAGTGTCAAAATGAAAAAATAATGCCAATAGTAAATGCGTAAACCACTTCTACAAAATAGATATAAAAGTCAGTAAAAAATAAGGTGAATCACAACATGACTAGGGATTATCCATGCTAAGGAATTATCCAATGGATGTGAATTAATTGTATGGAACTACCCCGACCAAAGGCTAGTTGGGAAATCAAAGTGTGTGTTTAGATTAAAAAGTCCCATCAATAATTGAGCCATACAATAAATTCCATCAATTGGATAAAAAGTTAAAAAAGGGAAACATATAAGGAAAAAAAGTTTGAGAATATAAGTTGAAAAATGCAACTAGAGTTTGTAAATTTTTTTATCAAAATTAAGAATTTTTAATAATATTGAGTTTGACAAACATAATATTGAAAAAAGATATCGAATCCTTAGGCGGTTGGGGTCCACTTACTTGCCCACCATCCAAACAAACTAGGTGTTAGAACATCATAGTTACGTTTGGGTAGACAGGTAATGCCTGTTTTCCCTGGCTTGTTATCACTTTACCTAGGAATATAGACAACCATATGGATTCTTAGATAATTGAAAAAACAATTTAGCCACAAGTGAAGTTTAAGTCACAAGTGGAGTAAGGAGCAAATGAGTGCATGGATTAAGAAGGGATTAGAGGAGGTATGGGACAATTAGTGGGCTTGGTATGTGGGATGGTTAAAAAGAAAGTGTAAAGGGAAGATTTCACGGGGGTACATAAAAGAATAATTCATAGTTAGGGAAGTATTCATGTGTGTGTGTATGCGTGTGTGTGTGTGTGTGTGTGTGTGTGTGTGTGAGTGAGAGAGAGAGAGAGAGATGACAAGGCGATGGAAGCTTCATGTATTAGGAGCAATGTGATAATGGAGCAACAATGCGAGAACCAGAATGCGTAGAATACACTATGCAAAAAGTGCACATAAAGGAAGATCAAGAGAGAGAGAGGAGAGAGAGACCAATATACGTAGTTCACTCAATGTGGACTACGTCCATGGAGAAACTGTGAGTCCTACATTTTCCTTATCCAATAAGCGAGATGATACAAGATATAAGTAGTATATCCACTGTTCTCCTGCTATGTGAGCCACACCCTCATCTTACAATTTTAACCACACAAATCATGCACCAATTTTTGTGTATTTTTGGCTTCGGGGACGTTGCCACCAAACCCCTACTAAGGGGACCTAATGCATGTCACCGATCCCCCTTGGGAACCCCTTGGTAATAGTCCTAGGGGGGCATTGTCTCCCCTTCATAGAATGGGTATAAACACACTTGGGTCCAAAGTACGACCAAAAAACAACCTCTGAAAAAAAAGATTAGGCTCCACATACAACAATATCCCACTTGGAGACTGATCATAGTAACTCCATCGTTACTACACTCACTTAAATTCTTTGGGCTTGGCTATCTTTCATTTGTTACTCATTCTTGAAGGCCAATTGAAATTGAGAAAGAGCTCAACTTCTCCTTGGTTATCACCTTAGTCAACATGTCTGCGGGATTTTGGCTAGCATGTATCTTTTCAAGCTTCAATTGACCATCCTCCAAAACAGATTGGATGAAATGATATCTGACCTATATATGTTTGATTCTTGAATGGAAATCTGAATTCTTTGCGAGATGAATAGCACTATGGCTATCACTATACAAGCTGTAATTTTCTTTCTTCTTTCCAATTTCCTCCATAAACCTATGCAAACAAATCATCTCTTTCCTAGCTCTGTAATTGCAACATATTCTGCGATATGAATTCTTTGCGAGATGATTAACACTATGGCTATCACTATACAAGCTGTAATTTTCTTTCTTCTTCCCAATTTCCTCCATAAACCTATGCAAACAAATCATCTCTTTCCTAGCTCTATAATTGCAACATATTTTGCGATATGAATTCTTTGTGAGATGAATAACACTATGGCTATCACTATATAAGCTATAATTTTCTTTCTTCTTCCCAATTTCCTCCATAAACCCCTGCAACCAAATCATCTCTTTACTAGTCTCTGTAATTGCAACATATTTTGCGAGATGAATAACACTATGGCTATCACTATACAAGCTTTAATTTTCTTTCTTCTTTCCAATTTCCTCTGTAAACCTCTGCAATCAAATCATCTCTTTACTAGCCTTTGTAATTGCAACATATTCAGCTTCTATTTTAGAAAAAGCAACAACATTTTGCAACTTTGAAACCCAGCTTACCGATGTTCCATCTACAGTGAAAACATACTCGGTGGTGCTCCTTCTTCCATCTTTATCACCTACCATATCCGAATCGACATATCCTTATAGAGAAATGTTTGAACCCTTGAAACATAATGCATGAACAATAAAATCTCTCAAATATATGAGAATCCACTTTATAGCCATCCAATGTTCTTAACCTATATTGTTCATAAATCTGCTCACAACTCCCACTGCATGTGCAATATTTGGCCTTGTGCATACCATTGCATACATCAAAGCTGCCAATTATTGATGCATAAGGAACCCTTAACATATAGTCAATATCCGCTTATGTCTCGGGACACATATCCTTCCATGATCAGAAATGCCTTCCATGATTAGAAATGATTAGCCAAAGGTGTACAAATAGGTTTTGCATCATGAATTTCAAAACTTTCTAGTACCTTTTTAAAAGTACTCACTCAGAGACAATATCAATTTGCAATTTTTCCTATCTCTTGTTATTCTCATGCCAAGGATTTGCTTTGCAAAACCCAAATCCTTCATTGCAAATGTATTTTCCAACTTCCTCTTGAGCACATTTATATCATGCATGTTAGACCCTCAAATAAGCATATCGTCAACATACAATAACATGATCATGCATTTGCCATTGTCTAGTTTCTTAGAATAAACACACTGGTTTGAATGACATCTACTAAAACTATGTTCTACCATAAACCTGTCAAACTTCAAATACCACTGCCTTGTAGCTTGCTCTAAACCTTACAAACTTTTCTTCAATGTGCATACCAATTCCTCCTTTCCTTTGATCTCATATCCCTATTGCTGTTGCATATAAATATCTTCCTCTAGATTCCCATGAAGAAATTGGTTTCTCGACTCTAAAAAATCTGACTCTCTTTTTTTTTTCATAAACACAGTTCTCACAAAACTCCAAATCAACCTGCTTCAAACTTGTCAATAGCTTTCTTGAGTGAAGAATCTGCATACCCTTCACTCATGTGTACAAGCCTATGATGCCACAACATTGTATCTGCTCCT
Organism: Dipteris shenzhenensis; assembly: GCF_047967505.1. Classification (NCBI taxonomy): domain Eukaryota; kingdom Viridiplantae; phylum Streptophyta; class Polypodiopsida; order Gleicheniales; family Dipteridaceae; genus Dipteris; species Dipteris shenzhenensis. The sequence continues at coordinate 51,025,714 of NC_141617.1, forward strand.
ATACAAGCTTAATAAATAGAGGAGTAAGCATTACTAGTACATCAATACAACATACCTACCTTGGGTCCTTTTGCTATTACCATTGACCCTTTAGTGACCTTCCACAAATTTCATGCAAATGTGGTTGTGTAGCATTCATCGTCTACTTGTCTTAGTGATATTAAGTTTCTTCTTAAATTAGGAACATGCCTTACCTCCTTTAGCAACCACTGATTTCCATTCTAAAATTTCATAAGCACCTTGCCCTTTCCAATGACCTTCAATGCTTCTTCATGACCTAAATGAATTTGTCCGAAATCACCTTAAACATAGTCTTGAAAATATTTCTTATGAGGTGTACCATGAAATGAAGCCCTTGCATCCACTACCCATGCATCAATGATAGTATCCAATGAAAATTAAGGCATATTGCAACACAATACTTCTACACTTGCTTCTTGCATATTCTCTTATTGTCCATCTCCTTCCATTTTCTTTCGCAACCAACAATCTTTCTTCAAGTGTCCTTTCTTCCCGCAATGCCAACACTCTTGACTTGTTGCAATGTCCTGGGCTCTTTCCTCTCTCCCTTTGTCTCCCCCCTATTCTCAAGAGTCAAAGCATTACTTGATGTTTCAACTATGCTTTTCTATCACATTTCCTCGGTAAGGAGAACACCAACAACAACATCAAACTTTGATTTAGAAATAGAGTTACTCTCACAGCAATGACCAAGCCATCCCAACTTTTTAGCAACGGACACAAAATTAGGAGAGCTCAAACCTCATCATCAAATTTTACTCGTACAGATCTTAGTTGGCTTGCATTTGTATTGAACTAGTTCAAACGATCAGCTATAGACCCACTTGACATCTTTAGATTGAATAGATGCTTCATAAGAAATACCTTATTAGAAGTTGATGGTCTGTCATACAATGTATCCATCATGCTCATCAAGTCCTTTGTTGTCTTATGTTCAAGAACATTGTAAGTTGTTGATGTTGCCAAACACATTCATATCGTTCCTGGTGCCTTTTGTCAAGAACCTCCTAGTCTTCAATTGACATACTCACAAGCCTCTATGTGATCCTGCCTAATGGCAAGAAAAGGTCCTTTTGGTATAAAGCATCCTCAATTTTCATCTTCCAAAGTTGGTAGCACTTTCCATTGAACTTCTTGATTTTGAACTTACCTTCTTTCGTCATTGCTCCCACTCAAACCAGTGATCGTGTTCCAAATGAGGCACATGGGCATTGCTTAAACAAATGCTCTAATACCAGTTATTAGGAGTAATATGATAATGGATCAATAATGCGAGAACCAAAAGGCGTAGAGTACTTTATACAAAAAGTGCACAGAATGGAAGAGAAAGAGAGAGAGACTGATATGTGTGGTTCACCTAGTGTGGGCTATGTCCACAGAGAAATAGCCGGTCTTGCATTCTTCTTATCTAGCAAGCGAGAAGAGACAAGATATAAGTAGTGCTCTCTTGCTATGTGAGCCACACCCTTATCTTACAATTACCACACAACACATGCACCCATTTTTATGTATTTTTGGCATCGGGGGTGTTGCCCCCAAACCCTTGCCAAGGGGGGCCTATGTCATGTTGTCATCCCCCTTGGACCCTCGATGATAGTCCTAGGGGGGTGTTGCCCCTCCCCTCATAGAATGGGTATAAACACACCTAAGTCCAAAGCATGTCCAAAAAACAACCTCTATTAGGCTCCACATACAACATCATGCACATATCATAGTGCTTAGTTACAAAAGGTTACACACATATTGGACTCACAACATGCATTTTTCCATGGTTGGATTGCAACATTTATGAAGCACTTCTTTCCTTCATTCCCAATCTTGTTGTTGGTCCCAAAGGCCCACAGATGTGTGCTTGAATTTTAATGATTCATCTTTAAGGAGTCTGTAGATAATGATCTTGGAATTCACTTCAAAAATGCCTCAAGGTTCTTTATATAAGGCTCTTGGCATTACCAATTTTGGCATACCTAGTATTTGACTATAATGATTCTCCTATGAGTTTGTGTTGTAATGATCATCTTTTGAACTTTGGCATTCATGCATGGTTTTATAAATTTATTGTAACAAGATGAAATAGGTGTGCAAGGCAAGAAAATAAAAAATTCATTCGCTGGCCCTCTTAATCCAAAACTTTTGTGAACTGTCACCTTGGATGTCGAGGATATATACCATGGGCGGGCTCAAAAATTTACAAGGATAATGAATCTTGTGAATGGGAGCTTCTTTTGGTAGGCTATTCTAGTTTAACCACGGTAAGATACCAAAAGGAACATGGCCATTGAGGAGCAAATATGATGAGAGTCTCCTCTTTACAAGATGACGATGACATAACATTTTGGGAATGTTGAGGAAATCCTAGGAGGCAACCCAAATAATTGCCTACTACAACGAAGCTATTCCATAATTGGCTATAGAAGTTCATTTATTAGCTTCAATTGTCACAACAAATTGTAGCTTTACACCAAGATGTGGAGGTTGTAGATTGACTCCCTTTACACCCAAGCTATGATCTCTAGGACTACATTGTCATGAATAGAAGAAGGCACTTTGACCAAGCATTGTACACTATAAACATGAAATATAAGCTTGATCTAGACAAGTAATTATGCCTCAAGGAGGCTACTAGGCAAGTTTTTTGCAAGGTAAGAGTTGTATTGTTCTCTTGTGTCACCAATAACTTTTTTTAAAAATACTACATATATGGTAACTTGCAATTTGTACATTAGTTATTGTCATGACTCCATTTAATTTGTACTTTAGGTGGAGGTTTTGTCACATGTTCCACCCATGGCATAGGATTGGTGGATAAACAAAGACTCGGGTCTCTACATGAAGGACCTATGCCATGAAAGAGTATTGCACCTACTAAGCATCCTCATTCAATTTTTTTGTCATTATAGCTACGTTTTCTACACTCTTTTTGGTGACCAACACCTTGATTGGATGGATTCCCTTTCTAGAGTAGATCCTAATAGGCATGGAGATTAAATCATGTCTTTGTGGTTACATCTCCTATTATCTACAATGGAGATTAATCCTATCATGGAGATTAAATCATGTCTACAATTATCTACAAATATTGTCTATAACCATTATTTATAACAATGATTATAGTTAGTTCAATGGGTCTAATTCCACTAATGTAATGTGTTGGAATGCATAAGAGGGAAAATAGGTGTTGCTACTTTTGCTACCCTTCCATATTGGCACAATTCTTGCAATTGTCAATAACATTTGTAGATAGTCTAATGAAATTAATTCAATGGGGGTGGTCCTGGTCCTTAAATTTATATATTGTTGCCAAATTAGTGGAATTGAGAAATAAAAGAACACCAATTACATATTAATAACAAGGAATATAAGGCTTCTTGGCTTATAAAAATAGAGATAAGCCATGATTAAGTTCAATGACATTATCCATGCTAAAACATAGTGACACAATACATTCTCTACACCCATGACCAAGGCAAGGGGATGTAGGCCATTTCTTGAAAATTTGAAATATTTTTGGCTAGTGGTGTGCAAAGGATATGCTCAATATGTTTTTGGCAGGTTAATCACAAAATCGAAAATAGAGTCAATCCCTACTAACATAATACTTTCACACCCCTTTGAGAAAAAAATCATTCTGTAGGAATGCAACCTTCTTATTTAATTGCATAATGCAAGTTTTAAGCAAATGAGTATTGATATGGCCAATCTCATCATAGATACACCTAGAAACATTTGTAATCCACTGAAAAGAGTCCTTATGTGCCTTAAAGTACCCATAGTGAATGGAAGATTGATTGAGGTGTTAGAAGTAATGTAGAAAACTTTCTCTCTAACTATTTCCATCTTAGTTCAAAGAAGCCGATAAGTATTTTCTAGGTCCTCTAATTTTATGTGTTGATAGCACAAGCTCCCTTTTTCTTGAAAATATCCACGGCATACTATTAATAAAAAGAGCTTGTATGTTCAGGGCATACTATTTGTAAATATACTAATTATAGGATTAGTTGGCTTCTTGGCAAAGTTTCTACAATTACTTGTTTCTAGTTCCATCCATTCCTTGTATAGTCCCCTTGACACATAAATGATCAAAACATGATTTTGTCTTTTAATAGTATTCGCTTGATAGACAAGTCCCATTAGTACAAAATATTTCCTCAACTAGCAATATTACAAAGAGCAAGACTCAGTGCTTCAAAAATACTTCAAAAATACTTCTAATAGTACTCTCCAACACTAGTAAGACAGAAAAAAGAAAATAAATTACTTCCACACCAAGTACAATATAGTAGTTTAATATAATACAATACACTATTAACCTAGTATAGTACTGTGAGGACACAATGGAAGCTGAGAGGGAGCTTGAGAGACAAGTTTTGGTGGGTGCAGAACACCCTAATCTTCTATTTCATCCATACATATATGTGTTTGAGTATTGTACATAACCGGGGTTAAGGTACAGTGGCCTTTAACCCCCACAACCTCCCACTTAAAGACCAATGTGCCTTTAAGGGAGAATAACCAATGAGCATACTATCCAATACCCATCAATACATGACAATACTCAAACCACTGACTAGGTAGACTCTTTGTCAATATATCTGCAGGGTTATCATCTATATGAATCTTGACAATCTCTATGTGCTTGTACTCAAGTACCTCCCTGATAAAATGGTACCTGACCTCAATGTGTTTGGTCTTTGCATAAAAGACCGGATTCCGTGCTAGCTGAATAGCACTTATGGAATCACTATGCAATGTCGGTACACCTGATGAATCCCCAAATCTCTCACTAGTCGATCAAGCCATATAGCCTCCTTTTGTAACCCTTTGTGGCTGCAACATACTCGGCCTCTGTGGTAGACAAAGTAATGCACTTCTGTACATGGAATCTCCGTTTGCATGCAATTATTGGAGTGGATCATTGTGTGTTGTTTTAGATAAAATTCTACATGGTTACCTAAATAAGAAGGAGAAGATATGTTGTTTAGAAAGCTCATTTGAATCATTGTGTGATGCAAGAGATCAAATATACTTGGTTTTATGATGCATTTAGGCCATACACCTCCAATATTTATTGTATATATTGAACTTATCTTTGAGAAGCTAAATATACAACAAATGAGTAACTAGTGGACTCATTATCAGGCTTGAGGTATAGAAGGAACCTCGAGCATCATCCACCATGCATTTTCAATAAAAAGCAAGGGATCCACTAGTTTCATTGAATGTAATTTGATCCTTTTGTATCCTCTAGGTGGCCTATGAATGGAGATGGGATGCGTTATTGCACCTCTCATCATAGAATTCTTGACAAATGGGCATGCATGCTTCTCTTTTGATAATAATACTATGAATGGAGATGGGATGTGGTATTGTACCTCTCATCAGAGAATGCTTGACAAATGGGATGCATGCTTCTCTTAATTTGATAATAATACTTTGATTGAGGGTAGTGTTGGGAGCCCCTTGTGTAGGTTGCTAGTGCCAAGAGAGCTCGATTGGATCTTGTTGATTAGGATGGTAATGAGTTTACTATTGAGCCTTTCAAACACCCATATGATTCATGTATATATGCAGTCATGTGATATTTCCCAAATTAAAGGGATATCTATTATAATATGAAGTACAAATTCTGCTATTATTTATGTAGAAGTCACTTGCCATGCTTTAGGATGAATAGCATTCAATAGCTTCTTATGTGAAATTCAATTATGATACACATTGTTTAAGAAGATAGGTATAGATCATGGTGTTCTCAATAATATGATCTAATATGATTCGAGGACACTCCTTGCATTTTTAAATGTGGTTGATAGTTTGTAGTGATTTTTGTTTTGCATATATCTTTGATAGGATATGCATAAAACATTGCCCTCAATATATATAGTCTAGCAAGAGATTTCTTGCATTACAAAATGAATAGACTTCTTGTTATTTGTTTCATCTACTTTGGCATAATAGACATAAATTCATTTGATAAAAATATATTCTTATTAAAGAACATTCAATGTCCATACATTAATCATGCCTTTGACTTTTTTGGTTGTTTAGATCTATTTACAATGTAGATTGTGTTTGTAGTGATCTACTAGGCTAAGCAGTAGCAATGGAAAGGGTAGTGGTGAGAAGCGTGATCAAACGACCAAACAGAATGAAAATGATCCTTGATTTGTTAAGGATGAATACTTAGAGACTTTGAATTGAAAATGAGTTTGTCATATTGGTCAATGTAATATTTTAACTTGGTATTTTATTACTTTAAATCACATCGATATTAAGCAAGACTATGGGTAGTACTATGACATCTTACACATGATATTCTACTACTAGAATCATTATGCCAAATTGTGGTTATTTCTTCTTTCTAATTGTTGGATGCATGTGATGGGTTAAGTCAAATGTCATAAATTGATTTTTCTTGCTTGGTTTTCATTGATCGCTTCATGAGGCTAGCTCAGTTTTCATCGCTCGGCTGCCTCCTTCCCATAGAGACAGTGCTCACAAAATTCAAAATCAGAAAAACTCAAATGTGGTACATAACCCAAACGGCATAAGAGTTTCATTCCATTCTGGCTCATGTGCCCCAACTTGCAATGCCACAAAGAAGTACTTGGCTGCTCGGTTATTGCAACAACATAATTAGACACCCTTGATACATGTAAGGGATACAAAGTCCCACACTTGGCACCCTTGGCCAAAACCATAGAGCCCTTTTGAATTTTCCAACTCTGAAAGCCAAAAGTGGTTTGAAAACCAGCATCATCTAGTTGACTCGCTAAAATAAGACTCTTGGTCAACTTAGGCACATGTCTCAGATTTTTTAAAACAAATGCAAACCCATTTGCAAAAGAAAACTTTATGTCACCTGCTCCCAATATGTCACATGCATAGTTATTTCCAAGATGCACACAACCTGTCTTTCCATTGTCATAAGTGGAGAACCATTCCCTATGGGGAGTAACATGGAATGAAGCACCAAAATCCAAAATCCAATCCTAGGAAATTTGAAGTGGTAAGCAAGTCTGCACGTAGACTAGACATGAAGAGAATGTCATTGTCACTATAATCAGTGATTGCATTAATCTCCTCGGTCTTCATTTTTCCTTTGTCCTACCTTAGACTCTCTTCCTTCTTATTTGCACCCCAATTTGCATTCTTTTTCTTATCCTTTTGCTCTCTTTTCAGCTTGTAGCAATCCTTTTTCATATGGCCCTTCTTGCCATAGTGGTGGTAACACTCAATGTCCTATGCCTTGGATTTGCTAGAGAATTCCCTCTTTCTTGGGACTTCCCCCTGAACTGTGATCTGCCCCTTTGCACATTTAAGGCTGCATCCTGCATGTTGCCATCCATAGAGTTCCATCTAATCTCCTCGGTCAACAAGCTACTCACAACATCATCAAACTTCAATACTCCACCAGGTGTAGAGTTACTGAGATAGCTATACGGAAGGTATCCCATGAGGATGGCAATGAACATAAGAGAAATATTGCCTTAGTCTCCGCATCAAAATTCATCTTCAGAGCCTGAAGCTGGCTGAAAATAATATTGAATTCATTCAAGTGAGAAGCAATGGAGACCCCTTCCTTCATCTGCAGCTCAAACAACCTCTTCATGAGGTTAACTTTATTAGAGGCAGCTTCCTTCTCATAAGTGGCACACAATTTCTTCCACAAATCTTCTGTAGTCTGCTCATTTATACTACTGTGAAATAAATTGACTTTGCAAGATGAAGTCTAATAGTAGACTTTGCTAATGCATCCAACTCATTCCAATCATTTGTTAAATTACACGATGTAGCGAAACAAAAATTGAACAAAGAATAGACAGTACACAGCAAACTGGAGATGAACAAAATTTTCCTTCAATACTGATGTAGTACAAATGATGGCTCTGTCTACCCGTGCACTCCCACAGTGGAGCTTAGATGGTGATCTAGATAGATACTAGGTGAAGAGCTACTAGCTGGAAGATCTGATCTGATACAATGGACTCGGGATGTCGCCTTTTTATAGCTATGAGAGCGGTAGTCAGATCAACGTAGTCGGTGGAACCGACCAATCAACCTAGTCGATGGAGCCGACTAGTCAACCTAGTTAGTGGAACCTACTAGTTGTCCATGGAATATTCCCTATATCATCACCTTGGGGGCTCTCGCCCCCGAACCCCCACAAGGGGGGCTACTGGCCCCCTTGGGACCCCCCCAGCTGGGGGCCAGCTGGCCCCCAGGCCCTAGAAAGAGTAAGGGGCTCCCACACAATCACCTTTCTACCATCAACGGTCTCATTGATAGACCTCAACTAACATGCAAGTCAAGATCCATCCAGTGTCTCGGGCTCACACATGGCTTCTCCTCATATGGAGGCCTTACAACTTGAGCACCTTGGACCACTGCTAGTTACCAGGAGGGTGGGGCATTGAGCATATCTAACATCATTCTTAGACATATCTACAGGCTTAGATTTAATCCCTGCCAAGGGTTTAATTTGCTTCTTTTGAATAAGCACATCCCTTATCTATTCTTTCCACAAAGAAAAGTTTGTCCCATCAAACTTTTTAATGCTGAAAAACTCATTTTTAGACATGGAAGAGGATGCCATGATGCAAATGAAACAAAATCCCAAATGCTAGTACCTGCAAAAGAGAAATCACACCAAATACCAGGTGCACCCACCAATATGTCTGCTTTAATGAAGGATAGTCTCACCAAAACTCAAGGCTCAAAGCATCAAAATGCATTTGACTCATGTGCATATACTATGCATCCATATGAGCAAATCTGGCCCAAAAGAAAATGTCAATTCACAATGACAAAACAATGGCAAATATAATGCCAATAAGAGCCAAATGCCTCAAGCATAAACACTGTCCATGGGCATAAGCATCAATAATGTCTCATCCAAAAGATCATATCATAACCTGTGCATTCACTGCAATATGTCAAAGATGTCCCTCAGCATAAAATAGCATATGTGTGCTAAAATGTCCATTAATAAAGCACCCCACAAGGCAATCTGGGCCTATCAGTGCATCCAACAAGGATTGCAATGCATCCAAATGGCCTGTGAGGCATCCACTGCAACCCAATGCAAACCCCGAATGAGTGCACACAGCTTAGACTGCAACTAAAGTGATCTACATAAGGTATATCCAAGAAATCACGGCCTTACGATGGCAATGACTGCTAGTGAAAGTAGAACCTAGGATGTCTCAAAACATGGGTGTCACTGCATAATCGAACTCAGCAAGACAATATGCAAATATCTCTCTTTTGTCATGACTCCAAAAAGAACTATCTTGCATTTACTTGCAAAAATGAACCTTAGGAAACTTAACCTTAGCCAAAATTCCACATGGCAATCAATGAGGTGGTCTTGGAAACTTTGAGAAATTTCCTTCAAAGAGACGATGGAAAAACATAGAGAATCACAACTCCCTCGATTCTTCTTGGAATGGCAAGCAGCTTTGTAGACATATGTTTTAGGCCAACGGGACAGACATTCTGCAAATGAAGGCCCAGATGTTGAGATCCCACTCACACAGGAAATGGCAAAATGAAGACATCGGAGTAGATAGAGATTCACCACAGCTTCAAAAGTTCACGAAATTGGAAGCAACTTCTCAAGTAGAAGTTTTGGACCACTTTGGATCCATTGGGAGTGTCAGAAGTGCAAATGGTGGCTTGGATATGGAGATCCAACACACGAAATCCTCGCAGGAAATGAATTTCGTCACTTTTTGCATGAGCTGTAACTTTTCATTAAAAACTCGAATGATGGAGATGTTAAAAGTGAAAATGTAGCTCTCAATGTGATCTACAACTTCCTTGAAGAGTTTAGGTCGAGATTCTGTTTCTAACTCCGGATATTTCACCACTACATATGTGTGTCTAAGAAGATTTGCTTATATCCTCCACCTTCAATTTTGCAACCTATAAAACAAATGCCCAAAAGGATTTTGCCCCTTTCTCTCCAATTGCTATAGTAGCTCCAAAATCTGTAGCTCCTCCTACTGAACAAGGATCTTTGGGATGCATCACTCTCTCTCCAGGCTAGAGGCTGCATCGGGTTACTTACGCTACCACTAGGCTCTACTGCCAAGCTCTGATACTAGTTGTGAGGACACGACAAAAGCTGAGAGGGAGAGAGGGAGCTTGAGAGACACATGTTTTGGTGGGTGCAGAACACCCTAATCTTCTATTTCATCCATATGTATATGTATTTGAGTATTGTACATAACCGGGGTTAAGCTACAGTGGCCTTTAACCCCCACAAATATAGTACACTAATTAATATAAAAACATATATAGTACATGCAAGTACATAAGGAAATATAGTTATTTCTAAATACAACCAAATAAACATGTGAGCTACATTTTGGATAGTACAAAAAATGTAGTTATTTGAAAACACAACAAAGGAATATGTAAGTTGCTTTTTTGATAGCACAAAAACATAACATAGTTATCTGTACACACAATTAAAAAAACATGTATGCTACTATTTTGATAGTACAAAAAATAAAGAAATAGAATTGACAAGAATAATAAATGAGACAATACAATGGAGGAAAGTAACTATCATTAGTTTAAACTAAGATTTTTGAGATATATAACATGAAGCACTACAATGAAGGGATTTTGCAAACCAAATATAATTGTACTATAAGAGTGCATGTCAACACTATAGCCAATAAACAAGGGCAAAAAGGAGTAGTCTTTTTGGATATCGAGGCTAAGGACCAATCCTTATAACAAAATACAAACTCATTTTTAAGTAAAAGGCTAAGAAAAAATTTAAATATAATCATAATTTAGATGGTTGAGCCTTAAAAAGGTAAGAACAAATTTAAATATAATCATAGCCTTAGATGGTCAAGTCATAGGATCAATATTTAGCTATGTGCTTCTATGTTGGCATATATGTGTGTCTGTGTTCTCAATCTACGATACAACACCTCACAATACAACACCTCTTGAAAACTTCAAGTGACCATCATGACTCCCATTGACAAATCTAGTAACTAAATTCTATCAAGAATTTGCAAAGAATGGAGAATATGAAAATAAAATTTTACTTTGTTGAAAAATATTTTCCAAGTTTTTCCATTTTTTGACAAGCTCCAAGGAGAGGGTATGTTACCTGCATCTATCCAAAACACAAGCCAAAGCTATATCCTTGTGCATGGGTGTTATAGGTGTTGAGAAACCTTTTATAATCACTATTGTCAAGAGCTATCCAAAGCAAGAAACTGATTTTCAAAGATGGATCATTAATTGCTCTTTGTAAGGGATGAAGGGAAAATAATTTGAAAGATTAGAGGAAGGGACACTTTTCAGAGTAGAATGGGGGGTACTCATTGCCTATGTACATGAACATGCCATTATACACCAAATATCAATTGGTACCTTCCATGGGGGTAGTCCACACCCATGTACATGAGATTATCATATGCCTCATTCTATGGGGGTACTCCATATCCATGAAAGAACCTAGGCAATCTACATTATAAAAAGAGACTAGCTTGTCAACGTAGGTTAGATAATTAAGGGAAAAGTTTGAGACCATAAGTAATGAAACCAATGCGCTTATGAAAACCATAAACATATGTATCAAGTGATAACTAATCATAGTGGTAATATGCAATAATTTTGAGCATGTGATAAAGTAGCCACCTACAAGTAGACCTCACCCTACAACCTTTGGAATGTTAAACTAGATTGAATACCCAAAATATGTGAGGTTTTGAATGACCTCTAGATATGGAACATTAATAGTCCCAAGCTTGCTTGAATGCCAAAAAACTTTTCAAATGAGTTCTACAAAGAATTCTAAATGACCCTTATACTACCTTCAAAGTTGGTTTTTGATTCCATGGAAAGCTAAAGGCTTACCAAAAAATTTAAAGAGATAAAAAAGACCTGATTTGGTTCTCCTAATGTTGAAAAAAACACTTTTAGTGTTATGGACCATCACACAATAGATTTCATATGTTTCCAACACACATATATCACTTTGTATGAGCATTGACAACCTCCTCAAACAATCAAGTGACCACTTGAAATTGAAAACAGTATAATTGAAAGCCTTTTTAGTAAGATGGATATTTTTCCCCAAAATGAAAAGAATTCTATTAAATATGAAAAAGCCCCATGTGCCCCATGTGCAATGCTCATGGAAAATGTAAATCATGCATAGCATGAAAAAAAAAAACCTTAACTGGGTAAAGAACCTGCTCAGCAAGGAGAGCTAGTAAAGTAACAAGGTTGAGGCTAAAAATGCCACCCCAAATTTGTGGTGGACTTTGAGGAAGAAGGGGAGCCACTCCACTCCCTAAGAAAGATAGTCCTCTTGGCAAAAGTGGCTCGTGAAAACCCCTGCATGCTCAACCAAATAGCCATCAAAGTGTGTATAGTGTCTATCAAAATACTGGCCAAATTGTGAAAAGGGTACCACTTTGTATCTAGATCTCCATATGTGCCACATTGAAATGCTCGCTATAAGATCTCCCAAAAAGAATCCATAGAGGATTGTGTAGGTTTGTAATGAGAATGGGGAACATCATACAGAGGACATGAATCAACTAATTGTCATTGAGCTGAAAGAGACAAAGATAAGCCATGCCTCTCAAAAAACATATGAGGTTTTGAAAGTTAGATTCAAGCTACCAAGACCGAGGCATAAAGAAGGGAGAGGGAGAAAAAGTACTCAAAATTCTAGCAATCCCTTGCAAACTATGGTTGTACATCTGCAATCATATAAACAATATGAAATGGACTCCTCAACAGTAATGATTTTCCCATTCCTAAGGGACTTCTAGATTCTTCTCCAAAAAGAATTTCACAAGTCTATAGAAACATAAAAATTATCCCAATGAGGAGCTATGGTGGGCTTCTAGCCGCTAAGACTGCTAACTTGAGACCCCCGAGCATTACTAAGCATGTAGCAAAATAAAGGGAGGCTCTTTGCAAGTTTCCCTGTATCAATCCAATCCCACTTCCTAGGGTCCATTGAAAATGCTTTATGGGGACACCTTAACCACTCCAAATCCTACATGAACCCAAGGGAATGTGATCCAAGCTTGGGTCTAGTACTAGTCTCGAGTTGAGAAACACTGCTCCACATGACCCAAAGCTTTGACAAGATGAAAAACAATGTCCATGAGTATATCCAGATCCCTAGACCTAGAAAACCCAACCCATAGTCAACAATGAAAACCTAGGCATCCCCATCTAAAGCTCATCAAATTCCTATGAGATGGTGTGGGCTTGTAAGAGCTGCAATCCATATAGAGTGATGGTAAGGCCTACAGTTTGCAAGAAGCTAGTCCAAGGGTAGGGTTGCATCAATTTGTCCAATTGTACTTTCACTTCCTTCGAGTTGACATACCAAAATTGAAGCTTATAATCATTCAAAATGTTTTTGAAATCCTTCCAAGAGCCCACACAAGAAGTAAGTTCTCTCTGCCACCTTGACCTAGAAGTACCAAGAGGTTTGCCCCATGACCATCAAGTATGCTATCATTCCACATGATAGGTTGCCTACAATCTCTTCCATAGAAGATGGAAGGATTCTCTAAAGAGGAATCCTAAATCTTCCTCAAGATGGCAACCATAAGAGGGGAGGAAGGAATTTTAAGATGCACCAAGAAGAAGATCCATCTAGTATTATTCATCCAATCACCATTTGAGTAGGGTCAGTAGGACCATATACATCAAAGAACAAAATATTTACAAGGTTCCTATCCTGCCAAAAGCCCACTCACCACAACCTTGCAAAGCAAGGCCCTGCAGTACAAATTTAGATTGATAATAAAGGCCCCCTTCTTGTATGGGGAGAATCAAGGTCTCCTAAGACAATTGGCTCTAGTATCTACAGAACCATAAAGCCCACCCCATAAGAAATTCCTTATCAGTCTTTTGAGCTGAGTCATGTAATCCCTATAGTGGAACAAACACAAAAAAATAACCACGGCTGTGGCCAGAAATGCTTGGTTAAAAAATACCACTCTAGATTTGGGTCAATTGGAAGTTGCTTTTGAGAGAGCCAACTTCCTTCACCTCCTCTCCTTCAACCCCCTTCCTTCAACCCATTTCTTATCCTTTTCTCCTACTCCTGGTTGGACTGAGCTCCATGGCCCACACCCTAGGGGGTTAGGAATCATCTGGGAGCTTTTCTCAAGCTAAGATAACTCAAAATAAACCCTAGGAGCTCCCTCTCTAGTCATCGTTCTACCTCAGCTAAGTGCTGCTCCAGACTGGTCTTTCCACAGACAAAGAATCGACCATAACTTTTTGAGGTTTGTTCAGATCACTTTGAAGTAAAGAGAAATTTTGTTGTTCAAAAGATAAGCTACATTTTTCTTTTCTACATTAAAGGCAAAATTGGCACTGTTTGGCTACTGTAAGCATCATAATAAGGGGGGATCCATGGCAGACTGTCACTTTTTTAACAATGAATGACATAAAAGTAGAGAAGCAGCCTTCATATGCTGCAAAACTAGCATCACCTTTGCCTAACATTAGGCAAAATGAGGTCATACTTATTCTCCAAGAGTAGATTCTCTTGCTCAAGAAGGAGAAAAATGAATTGAAGAAAAAATTTCAAGATCTAAAGAAGAGAGTGAAAGTGAATAGCTGAAGCTAAACAAGCCAACTCCCATTTCAGTTTTAGATGATGAATTAGGATCTAGACAAATTGAAGAGATGCATAAGAAGCTCAAGGGAGAGATCCAAGATAATCTCAAGGGAGAGATCAAAGGAGAAGTAAAGAGCTCCTTAGACTCTGCATGACTACGGAAGGAAGTAAAGGAGCAAGTTGAAAGGTTGCTCAACTCATAGAAGCTCAGGATTGGAGGACTACCATACAATTGGAACAATTGGAATGTAGCAAAGGATTCTTGGGAAGAGACCCATGAAAAACTCAGCAAAGCTTTACCAGGCATTGATTTGGGTGATCCCAACTTTGAGATAGTTCAAGAAGGAGCACAAGGAATTCTCATCTTCGAGTCAAGGGTTGAAAGAATGCAAGTTCTTAGACAATCCAACAAGTTGAAAGGTCTACATGTGTGGATTGCAGAGAAACTCACAAAGAATTAGCTAAGGAACAAAAGCTCAGAACTAGCAAAGGTGACCAAAAAAGAAGGCAAATGGGCTATCTATAGAGATGGCAAGGCTTTGATCAAGGATTTTAAAGTTAAACCAACCGACCCTCAGTCTATAACTAATGTATGATATGCATTTGTTTTCTTCTTCTTTTGTTTACTGGTTGAACCAGGTGTAAAGGGAACTTGACATGGTTATGTTTTGTCTTTTGAGACATAATACAAAAAACATTTTTTGCTAAAAAAGATTTGGGGTCAACTCTAGTCGCATTCTAAAAGAGGAGTTTTTGGTGAATACTCTCAGACATAGGAGCGAATTGGTGTGAAGGAGAGATGCCCATGGTGACCAAATAGCCCAAATATTTGTCAGAGATACCCTCTAAGTCCAAGTGAATCCAAAATCACCCCCTCACGCTGAGGTGTCCTTCTCGCTAATTCAAGGTTTCCTTGTTGCAAATCCAAAAGCCATTGGATTTATTGGTAAGTGTGCAATTATTACAAAACAAAATTAATCAAAGTTTGTCTAGAAAGATGTGAGTCTTGGAGTGGCATCCCAAAAAATAGTAGTCAGTAGCAAGCTCAATGTCCGAGATCTCCTCATCCTACCTTAGAGGAAGCTTCAGCTTGATTATGTTAGTTTGAGATCTCAAAAAGATGCTCATGGCTTCAGCCTCCGTAAATAAGTATAAGGAAGGGCAAGAGGGAATCCCTATTAGAAATTTGAAATCTCTCTCCTTTGACCCTTTGATAAGACCCTAGATGTGGGCTAATCTATACAATGATGAAGAGACCCTTTGATCCAAGCAATCTAGAAAACAAGGGTACCATATAAGAAACCCCCACCCTACTCTTTCTTAAAATGAATGGCTAACCCCTAGCCACTCTACATGGCCCATTCTAAAGCCTGGGGCACCAACTCAATATGTATTATATTACTACCCTCATCTAAAATCTAGGGTATGGGGGGACAAGGTCCATAAAGAATATGCATGGATTTCCTTAAAAAATATCAAATATGCAAGGGAAAATTATGAAAATCTCATGTCCCCTCTCCCATAAAATTGAAAAATATGCAAGATTTTAAGATTTGTACATATTTTTCATAATATGTGAGACCCAAGGGGGGGTCTTTTGGATGGGGGGGGTAAAACACAAATTACACTAAAGTATGAAAACCCATCTCCTTTCAAACTAATGTAACTTTTTCATGTGTTACTTAAATTTCAAGGCATAAAGACATATTTGAAGCTCTTTTAGTGTAGAACACAACCATGCTAGTTTGACTAATTTCCACTCATGGCATATTGTTAAATTCATCTCATACTGAATATTTTGATAGGTATTCTTATTGAAGGGAGTTGGCGCCCCAGGTTCTAAAGCCTACAAAAAGGAAAAAATATTAGCAAAATTGCTTTGTCCATGCATAAAGCCCGTGCAATTTTCCAAAGATCTTATAGAAAGTGCTAAAAGAGTGATTGGACTCCATTACAACCAAGATTTTGAATGAGACGCTCTATAACTGAGTCAATCATAGCACCAAAGTCTTATAATGCCCTATAGGGCTGACATAACATGGTCCCTAATTATATCCCAGGAATAAATAAAGAAGGAGGGTGTCAATCCATCTAAGCTCAAACACTTGCCTTGTGAAGGAAAAAAGTGTAGTCCTAACTTCTAGATTGGTTGAAGTACAGTCCTCATTTCTAGACTCGTAAAAGGTGCATCAAGTAAGACTGTCATAGTTGGTTTCACCAATGCTAGAATAGCCTACCAAACTCTATGCCTAGCATCATCTTTGGCCAACCTGTAAGGGAGGCATAAAAATTAGAAACAATACGCAAGACGACATCAAGATTTGAGTGTCAAGTAGGTGAGAAACACTTTCTCTACCATGCCTTAGATGAAGAGTAGAGAAGTGTTCATTGACTCTTCCTCCCATCTGAGTTGAAAATGACTCCCATGCTTGGAAAGTATACTCCGTGCTTTAATTTAAAAGAATTTGCTAGTGGGTCCTTGCTATAGCAAGGCCCTCCTAAATCTAGCATCTATTGGCCACTTATGCTCTTCCCTCTGTAGGGGTACTAGTTGTAGTCAAGGCCAACCTCTTGTTAGAAATTCTCATGCCTCTTGGCACCATAAATAGAGTTATAAAAATCACTAATTCCATTAAGGGCTTCTACTAGGAACATCGCCCCATACATAGGAGAGGTAGAAATCTACAACAATGCCTCTATAAGGCCCTCCTAAGCATACAAAGCATCTAGAATCCCGATGCTAGAAAAACGAGCTCTCAAACAAGGCTCAAAACTATCAAAATCATTAGAAAGTGGTCCAAGGTGGAAACCCTTGGTGAAATGGAAAAAAAGCCACCTCTCTTTAATGCCCAATCATCAACATAAAATCTATCAATCCCTACATGGATGGGAATTTAATGTCTCCTATCAACCATGAAAATAGAAGCAAGTGAGGCATAGTGTGAAAAGCACCTCTATCTAAGAATATCTATCTGTAATTGAACTAGAAAAGAGAAGCATCCCAAGATGCTCTATCTCAAGAGAGTGGACGCCACTTGCCATTGCCCTTTTTGGTTTGAAGACAACTCCACTATGTTAAAGTAATCTCCAATAATTCACGTTTTTGCAATTGGGCCCCATGCAAGAAGTTCCTTCTACAAAAGGACATGTTCCTCTCTTTTATTGGGGCTATAGAAGGTCAGCCTTAAATCCACCAACAAGAAGTAAAATCCACTATGATCGTGAGGGTTAGATGATTCCATGTCCAACCATAAGGGAGATAAATGAACATATGCATGTTTCTCCCCTTATGCACAAGGAAGGGGACCAAAAAATGTGACCAAAAAGAAGTTTACCTGAATTTTCCATAGTCTTTACCATCCACCTTTTGTTCTTAAATGAAAATAATGTCAATAACATCTCCAATGACACATGGATCAAGCTAATTATAATTAGCTACCTTTGGTGACATCGATGAGAAACATTACCAATGCCTTGAACATTCTAGATGACAATCCTCATCAACGAGATGAAGTAGACTAGAAAATCTTACCCAACCACAAGGTGGAAACACCTCCCTCTTATAAAATAGATCTCCTAGAGCAGTGAAGGGGAGGAAAAGCTCACATGGGAAAGAAACTGCACACCTATGGAAGTGGATGATTTATTGCTAGGAACTAGAAGGATGACATCAATGAAGGTGGGAAGGGAATAGTCTTTGCCTCTCCAAAATCATCCTCCAAAGGGGAGAAAGAGTTCTTCTAAACCAAGAATGGCATGGGAGTATATAAGATCCCTGCCTATAAGAGAGCCAGAGGTCACCCTTCCCTCAATCAATAAGACAATGCTAAAGGGGAAGGGGGCTACTCAAAAGGAGGAGGAGGGCCAAGAATCGGAGTGGGGGGGACTCCTAATCCATGAGAGAAGGAGTTGAAGGAATGCCATCACTAGCCACAATGAAAACAGTGAGGGCCAAGAACAAAAGAAGGTGCCTCCTAATCTATAAATTGTGGAGAAATGCCAACTCTTATTCCAACCCATTGAGGTGCAGTATGTTCCACACATGTAGGAATTGCTAAAAGAATACTTTGTTGAGAGGGGAACTAGAGGGTTTTTTGGGCCTTTTCTTCTTCTTTGGCAATCTCTTGCAAAGTGCCTAAAGCTCTTGTAAATCTAATATTGGTCTTTCTTGCCCACAATCTTACTTTTTGTGAAAAAAAAGGAAGCCATATGTTGGAGCATAATGTGGTCATTAGATATGCTAGGTCTAATCATGATGACCCTAACTTTGGGGACTGCCCATGACACCCGATAGCCTACATTATAGAAGAGGGTAAACTAGGGAGAGGGCGGAGCTCTCTGACCAAACCAAAGGAAGCTCTAGTCATGGCAAGGGGTTGGTAGTAGTCCTGAGGCAGATCGAGGAACTTGATAAAGAGTGAAGTGACCCATCTCTACTCCTTCATAGGGCCGAAGCCTAAAGAGAAAGGTTGGAGAAAGATCTTCCTAGAAACAGGTCCCATGGGGCTAGCCTTGAGCATCATACTCACAGTTTAGGATGAATCAAAAACCACCTAAAAGAGACCTCACCCCAATAAAAAAGAATGGTACTTAATGGTCCTTGTTACTCATTGATGTCTAAAGGGAAGGCCTTGTGTCCTCCCCCTCACTTCATACTGCCACCCATATACCTTACCCCTTGCTACCTACCTCACCTATACCTCCTCCCTAGCCTATCTCCTCTCCCCTTGCTACCACTTGCCTACCTCCATCTCCTTCCCTGCCTACCTCCTCTACGCTTGCTACCACTTGCCTCACCTCCACATCCTCCCTGCTATTATGCCTCCCCTTGCTACCCCTGCCCCTCCCCCTCCTTCTTTCTACCCTTGCCCCTCCCCCTCCCCTTTCTACCCCTACCCCTGCCCCTCCCCTTTCTACCCCTCCCCTTTCTACCCCTACCCCTACCCCTCCCCCTCCCCCTCCCCTTTCTACCCCTACCCCTGCCCCTCCCCTTTCTACCCCTCCCCTTTCTACCCCTACCCCTACCCCTCCCCCTCCCCCTCCCCCTCCCCCTCCTCCCCTATTTCTTTTGTGTCCTCTTTTGCCCCTACTATTCCTCCTCTATCCTACTACTACTACCACCCCATTTTGTCCCTACCTCTCGATCTCTCGCTACTATCTCCTCCACTTCCACCTCCCCCTGTTGCCTTGCCCCTCCCCTTCTTTTGTTGTTCCTCCCCACCCCTACTCTTTGCCTCTCTCTATTGCTACCTTCCCCTTGCCCCTCCCTTGTTGCCCCTATGTCTTAGCCTTCTTTGCTGCACCTTGCACCCTTGCCTTGCACACTAGCCTCTCTCCCCTCCTTACCCCTTCCCCTCATTCTCTCTCCCTCCCAACCCCTCACTTTTTTCCTCCATCCATGTTTGTTTCCCTTTGCCTACCTCTCTCATCATGACTCATAGTCTTCTTTCTCATGTGACAGATGAATCTTAAATATGTTTGAATTGACTTCCACACTTGATTGTCAAATAACTAACCATTCACCCAATCCTCATCCCCTTCCACTGATTGTGGGAGCATGTATATTTTTTAAAGATGGGTTTGAGAGCTCCACCACCCTCTTTGCATGCAACCATGGGTTGCACCCACCTAAGATTCAGGCTAAGGACTAGATGTTTGTTGCTCTTGTCTTTAATCCTCACCCACTCCTTCTAGGTAGAGCTCGATTTGGAGGTTTGTACCTCAAGAATGAGGTGTTTTGGTGTTGTAAAACATAAATTCATGCAATTGTCTAGCGTAGAGTAATTGGTGGTACGGTTGTAATTGTAATGTTAGTGATATGATGCTTCAATCGATTTTATAGGAAGTTGGAGAAGCTATCAAGGATCCCTTGAGATTGAATTACCATCAAGATGGCTAGGATGAAGCAGCTTGATAGTCAAAAGTGTGTAAGACGTTAAAAAACTACCTGTAAAATGCGTATCAACCCAATCCCAAAGAACTTTGCATGTACTTAGCATATGTTCAACAATACTCTACATATATTCAACAAGTATTTTTCATCTATAGCACTATATACTCAGCATATAGCTTCACATATAGTAGCATGCAGTTGTTATTAACAAAATATTAACGTTTGCTCATTAGAATTTAATCAACACATTTTGCTCTTTTAATTTAAAAAAAGGTCTAATGTCCATTCATGCCATGAGAAGTTGCTTAAGAGATATGACCTTGCTTTCATAGTGAGTTTGTAGCTAGAATATGGTAGATGACACCCTTATTTGTGACTCTTATGAAATAGTTCTAAGAGATTCAAGTAGGAAATTCTTAAAAAAATACCACTTTTCCTTGTAACAACAGAGAGTAAGAAACAACAAAATTTGTTGTTGTAATTCAAGTTATAGTCTATTAATCATATTTGGATCATTGGAATATACTACAAAAGATGCCAACATTTTGTAAGGTAAGAAATAGGTACATCCCATGACATTGGGTATATTAAATCAATCCTAAATTGATTCAATGGGCCAACCAATGTAGAGAATCAGAAACCAAACTTTTATTAATTAAATCCTCAAGAAAAATCTAAAATTCAACCAAAAGAAGTGGGCACGCACACACACACACACACACACACACACACACACACACACACACACACACACACACACATACACACACACACTTCCTACTCCTTCCCCCCTTTACATTTACTTTACCCTACTTCCCTCCCCCCCTTTACTACCTTACATTTACTTTACCTTAATTTACCTTTTTCCAACTTTTTTTCAAAAACCCCTCAAATTCTCCCCCCCCCCTTCCCTTTTTTTCCCCTCTTATCCTAAAAAAAGCCCCCTTTTTTTATTTTTTTCCTCTCTCTCTTTGTTTTTTATCTCCCATTTCATATTCAATTTCTTTTCTTAAAATTCCTCTATTAATTTTCAATTACTAACCCCCCCCTCCCCCTTTTTTCCCCTCTTATCCTCAAAAAAACCCCCTTTTTTATTTTTTTCTCTCTCTTTGTTTTTTATCTCCCATTTCATATTCAATTTCTTTTCTTAAAATTCCTCTATTAATTTTCAATTACTAACCCCCCCCCCCCATGTGCCCCCTAAACTACATGATTTTGTTTTTCACCCCCCAATGCTCTCTAACTCCTAGCCTTCCCGTTTTTTGCATGCCTCCCTAAATCCATAAATCCCTTGTACTTCCCACCTTCTCGAGTATCCCTCTACTCGACTACTCTTACCTCCCTATTTAAAGGCCTACTTCCCATCATATGCTACCATCTACAATCCCTCTAGCCTAGCTACTGCCCACAACCCTCAGTCATCATCACTGTGCATTGCCATAGCTCTATTGCACTGCCCTGCCCTCAGTCTTCACTGCGCACTGCCCTCATGGTCACATCCCCTACCTTGTGCTTAGTAATTTGCTGTGCACTGCCCTCGCGCCATCTCGTGCCTGCTCACCTACTCCAAAGCCTTGTAACCTCTACTCCCGTCGCCATCCATTGAGTCCCACATGCAGTACTATGGCCAGGGTTACCTCGTACCTCACGGCTTCCATAAGGCTCTTCGCACACGTTCCGCCCCTTCATTCCTATTCCATACTTCACGCCATGGACTCACAGGTGTAGTCCATAGCCTTTTACTTAAGTCTTTTTCCATTACTTCACTCATTTAATACCCCCCCCCTTTCTCTCTCTGTGTGTCTCTACATAATTCCTCTCTATGTCTTTTCACCCTCCCCTTCTATAAATTTCATATATATTTATCTTTTAAATGTTACCCCCCCCCCCCCCTCTTGTTTCTTTTCTTTTTACTATATCTTCTCTCTCCCCCTACAAGCTATCCCTTATTAAACCCCCTCCCCTTCTCTCCCCCCCTTAGTTCTTTAACCCTTCCTCTCCCCTTAATTCTTTAAACCCCACCCTCCCAAACCCCCCTTCTTTTTCTCCTTACCCTTTAAGCTCCTTTTCTTTGTAAAGGAAATTTGTTCTTTCTTCAATTTTCTTAATTCCCTCTTTAGTTTTTCTTTAAATTCATCCTTTTTAGAGCACTACTCCTTATTTCTCTTCCTTTTTACTTTTACTCATATCTTGTTTTCTTCTCTTAATTTTCTCTTTCCATTTACCTTTTTTTTAAATTTTCTTAGCTTAACTCTCCTTATTTCCTCTTTCTTTTTTAAAGGTAATTAATTATTCTTTTGTTTTTTTCTCCCTCCATTTAGTCTCCGTTCCTTTTTTCCTAATTATATACTTACATTCCTCTACTAAACACTCTTCTTACTCTCTATCAAATTCCCCTTACCTTAATTTTATTCTTTACATCCTTAGCCCATTTAATCATCTTTAATTTCTTCTTCTTCTTAGCTTACCTTTATTTAGATTTTTTAAATTGAAAAAACCTCCTCTAACCCATTTCTTTCTTTTAACCCCTTTTCCCCCCCCCATTATTTCTATTAATTTGTATTAAAATTCCCCCCCTTTTTTTCTACAAAGGTTCATTATTTTCTCTCTCTTTAACCTCTCGATTGATCGTGCTACCCAAACAATCTTATATGTACATTAAGCTTGATAAGTGTATGGCCAAGCATTGATTTTTATTGTGACTCCGATAACAAGGGAGGGATGTTTATGACACCTGTCTTCCCAACTAAAGTTAAAACTAGTTCTCACTATTTTGCTTGTTGGATGGTGGTAGGTAGGCAGACTCCCCTCTTCAATAAAAGTGATACTGCCAATGACTTATCAAAGCTCTATTGCTCACATTTCTTCTTTAGGAAAAATTGTTCTCCTACTAGTGATGCTACTTCATTTTTAGTGGATATTTATTTCAAAGTTTATCTATTAAACATTTCTCATTGCTACTCTAAATTGTATACTCTTCACTATGGAAAGGGGTGTTGTTAATATCTTCTACACACACACGCTTTCCCCTGCAACTTTGGATGGTTGCACATGGGACCTTTAAGTCATCGAGGCCGTTCTTTGGCTTTTTGACTCCCTGATCTAACTTGGTTTTCCTTTTCCCCCCTTCTTTTTAGAAACATTCTTGGGATGTCTTGCTCCAGTCAAAGAATCTCAACAACCCACTTCCTGCTCCCTCTCCTGCTTCTCAAGCGGTACTCTCTTGCTTCCAAGTTTTTGAGTTCTTTTCTTTTATTAGGACCTCACGATCTCAACGCTCTCACAAAAAACTCCCCTTTACTCATCAAAACCCTCTCCTTCAATGATTGGGTTAAACTTCTGAAATTCTCCCACACTGAAACTGACGGCGCTCTGGCAAGACTTCAAAGAGTCGTTTCTAATCTTTTTGCAATTGACCTTAGTGATACTACTGCTCTTAATGAGTATCACTCCATCATCCCCGGCCTTGCCAATGACATACTCATCCTCAATGGCACCTTTCCCCTCCACATCCCTGTTGGCCTTGCCCCTCCCAACAATACCTTTCACCCCTTCACCAACCTTGACCTACTCTCCCAATCTCACTCCCAGCCTCCTCAACCCCTTGAAGGAAAGGAACTGAAGAACTTCACCTCATGTGTACCATTCTCCCTCCTAGACACATCGAAATGAAGGCCCCCTTACTTGACCACAAAATCTGGTGCCTTGATAATCTCAACTTCCTTGGTCCTTTCTCCATTCAGTCTCTCACCTTCATTCGTAACCTCTCTTCCAAAGAGGTGGAGCAATGCAAAAATGATGCCTACCATGGTCGTCAGCATCTGAATTCCAATTATTTCCTCAACATTCCCTTCTTTCTTAAAACCCTATAGCCTATATAAGTACGTCTACTCCAAAGTCTTAACTTCCCTATCCTTGCATTATATTCTTGGCTGACTTACGATCTATGCACCCGCATCTTCCTAGCCTCCCTGCCAGCCTACTGACTCTACTCCCACTCGAGAACCCCGTATTGCTTACCTTCAGCACTTGAAGCTTCTCCCTCTCTAGAGGTTAGACTAGGCTCTGCAATCCAACAGCCCCCGCCTGTCTAATAATCACTAGATTAATTGCTGCTCCACAACCTCGATTGATGCATTACCCAAGCTCTGTGAGCCCATAGCATGCGGTGCTGTCTTCTCTAGACTTTGCACTCATGTGCCGTCATAATACCTTCCCTCTTGCCATTGTTGTACTTTGTCCCGTGCTTCGATCACCACTCCACTCTAGACCACCATGGAC
Source organism: Dipteris shenzhenensis (assembly GCF_047967505.1). NCBI lineage: Eukaryota > Viridiplantae > Streptophyta > Polypodiopsida > Gleicheniales > Dipteridaceae > Dipteris > Dipteris shenzhenensis. The sequence goes on from NC_141617.1 coordinate 51,050,538, forward strand.
TCACATGTGCTATTCCATGATTTTTTCTTTTTTTAATGCATAGTACACACATGTACACCTCTCTTTTTAATTCACTTCCCCCCCCGTCTCGTTTTTCACTTTGTTTATTCTCTTGTTTTTTATTTAATTAAACACCCCCCCCTCGTTTTTTTACTTTGTTTATTCTCTTTTATTTAATTAAATGCCCCCCCCCCTTCCCTCTCTTTGCTTTCCCCTTCCGTCCTCTCTATTTCTATATAACTCCTTTACATTTTCCCCTCAATCCTCTTCTTTCCCCCTTAAATTTTCCAAATTTTCTCCTTGTTCCAAAATATTTTTTTTGCTATCGCCTTAAATTCTCCAAAATTTTCCTAATTTTCATACTCTCTAATCTCTTCATTTATAAATAAAAATACTTCAATTTATCTTTTCATTCTAGTTTCCTAAACTTACCTCTAAGTTTATTTGTAATTATGGACCTTTATAAATCCTTTCTAAGCACTCTCTTATTTCCCAAAAATTCTTCCTATTTTTTCTTCTTCTGAATTCATTACTTCCTCCCGCCCCCCTTTTTTCCCCTTTTCTTCTCCCTCTTTCCCTTTTTATTTTTATCTCCTTTCCCTTTTCCCTCACTAAGACTCCCTAATACTTCCTAAATTACCCTAAGTTTGCTCTATTTTTTCTCAATACTCTAAATACTTCCTATTCTCACTGTAATTTTTCAAGAAAACCATTCTTTCCACAAATTTTTTCCACCCATAAAGATCCTTTTTCACCCTACTCCTTCAAACACCCACTTTTTTCTCACATATAGCTCTTCAACATGCTGATCAAGTCTGTTTTTATTTTATTGTGATCTTGATAATAAGGGAGAAGTGTTTATGACACCTGTCTTCCCAATCAAAGTTATACTGGTTCTTACCATGTTTTTTTTTTGGATGGTGGCAGGTATGCAGATTCTCCTCTTCAGTAAATTAGATGCTTGTAAGGACTTCACCGGCTTTACTTTTGTTTGCAAAATTTTTTTTGGCATTCCTTGCGAAGTAAACTCTTACATACTTTCTTATACATTCTTGTAAGTGGACCTTGACCTCGAAGCTTGGACTACTTGATAGATTCGACACTTTTTTTACCAACTTTTGTTTTATGAACACCCTTATAATAAATAATTTTTTATCCACCCTTATTTGAGCTTCATGTGCCCTATTATTAAAAGGCTTTATATTTTACACACACACACACATACACACACACACACACACACACACACACACACACACACACACACACACTTACTTATATACAGGCCAGTGATAAGTATTTATGTGCCTAGTACAAATTCTAAGCCAAAGGTAAATCCTCAATCCCAATCAAATGGGTATGATGAACAAAGTATTTACAGAGAGTTATCTTACCCTTCAATGAGATAAGATCCCTTTATATGGCATCAGAGGAGATTGGGACTAAATTGACCAAAAAATTAAGGCATTTTAACCAAGTAGATATAAACATATGAGTAAAGGGTGGAAGAGCTTTAAAGAAACCAAGTCATTGGCATAACTTATCGAAGACAAGATGCTAAATAATCATGGCATATCTACAAACATAGATGACAAGCATAGAAGATGAGGCTCCAAAAGTCATGATGATCTACCACTTGTTATTCTCCTAATAAATGGGGGACATTTAGAGACTTGTATGTGGAGAAAGGATGCCTTTGTAGAGATGAGTCTCGATTCAAGGAAAATACATTCTAGGCCTTCTTGGACTACTACTACAAAGTCCAAATGGGTAAATCTAGTGAGGATTGCTCATGAATCTAGGTTGGAAAGTGTCAAAAAGTTATGGGATGGGGATTTTTAATGATGTAGATGTCATCAATGTACTTAAAAGCAAAGTTGAACAAGGGAAGGGGGTCTACTTGACCTAAGGAAATTAGTCTTGATAATGAACGCAAATTCATATCGAGTTAAGTACATATTGCACTAGAGAGGAGAATAAGAGAAACCCGCCATGTAATCATCTAAAGACATGGTGGCCAATTTGAAAGCGAGTTATCAAGAGCCCAAGAGAAGTAGAGGTTGCACTAGAGAGGAGAACAAGAGAAACCCATGGGAATGCCATGTAATTGTCTAAAGACTTGGTGGCCAATGTGAAGGAAAGAAATATCAGGAGCCCATTCTACCAAAGTCATTCTCTCACCATGGTTACATGCTCTAGGAAAGCTTTGGGAAGATGTTTTGGTCTAAAAGGATTGAGAATTTCTAATAGATAGCATGTTACACACATCTTTTTAATTATTTTAGAATTTGGAAATAGCACAAATGCTATGGAGTAAGTTGACAGGACCCTTTAAAAGAATATTTCCATAAGAAAGTTTAAGGTTTGCCCCCCACATAGACATTAGATTCGTTGGATGTGCTGATAGGCCCAAATTGCCTTATGGGATGCTATTTTTTATGGACGCTTTGCACATGGATGCTATTTTATGCTGAGGGACAGCTTTGACACATTGCAGGTGATGCACTGATAGTGCTATGCTCTCTTGGATGACATATTATTGATGCAGATGCTAGTGGACGGTGTTTATGCTTGAGTCATTTGGCACTTATTGGCATTTTCTTTTGGGCCAGATTTGCTCATATGGATGCATAGTATATGCACATGAGTCAGATGCATCTTTTGATGCTTTGAGCCTTGAGTTTTGGTGATATTTCACTCTATTGTGGCATACACATTTGGGTGCACCTGGTATCTGGTGTGATTCTCTCTTGCAGGCACTAGCATTTGGGATTTTGTTTCATTTGCATCATGGCATCCTCTTCCATGTCTGAAAAGGAGTTTTTCAGCATTAAAAAGTTTGATGGGACAAACTTTTCTTTGTGGAAAGAACAAATAAGGGATGTGCTTATTCAAAAGAAGCAGATTAAACCCTTGGCAGGGATTGAAGCTAAGCCTGCAAATATGTCTGAGGATGATTGGAATGAGTTGGATGCATTAGCAAAGTCTACTATTAGACTTCATCTTGCAGAGTCAGTTTATTTCACAGTAGTAAATGAGTAGACTACGGAAGATTTGTGGAAGAAACTGTGCGCCACTTATGAGAAGGAAACCGCCTCTAATAAAGTTTACCTCATGAAGAGGTTGTTCGAGCTGCAGATGAAGGAAGGGGTCTCCATTGCTTCTCACTTGAATGAATTCAATATTATTTTCAGCCAGCTTCAGGCTCAGAAGATGAATTTTGATGTGGAGACTAAGGCAATATTTCTCTTATGTTCATTGCCATCCTCATGGGATACCTTCCGTATAGTTGTCAGTAACTTTGCACCTGGTGGAGTACTGAAATTTGATGATGTTGTGGGTAGTTTGTTGGACGAGGAGATTAGACGGAAGTCTATGGATGGCAACAAGCAGGATGCAGCCTTAAATGTGCAAAGGGGCAGATCACAGTTCAGGGGGAAGTCCCAAAAAAGAGGGAAGTCTCGTAGCAAATCTAGGGCATGAAACATTGAGTGTTACCACTGTGGCAAGAAGAGCCATATGAAAAAGGATTGCTACAAGCTAAAAAGAGAGCAAAAGGATAAGAAAAAGAATGCGAATTGGGGTGCAAATCAAAAGGAAGAGAGTCCAAGGGAGGACAAAGGAAAAGTGAAGATCGAGGAGATCAATGCAGTCACACATGATAGTGACAATGACGTTCTCTTCATGTCTAGTTTATCTGTAGAGTTGCTTACCACTTCAGATGATGCATATTCCCAAGATTGGATTTTGGATTTTGGTGCTTCATTCCATGTTACTCCCCATAGGGAATGGTTCTCCACTTATGACAGTGGAAAGACAGGTTGGGTGCATCTTGAAAATGACTATGCATGTGACATAGTGGGAGCAGGTAACAAAGTTTTCTTTTGCAAATGGGTCTGCATTTGTTTTGAACCATGTGAGACATGTGCCTAAGCTGACCAAGAGTCTTATTTCAGTGGGTCAGCTAGATGATGCTAGTTTTCACACCACTTTTGGCTTTCAGAGTTGGAAAATTCAAAAGGGCTCTATGCTTTTGGCCAGGGGTGCCAAGTGTGGGACTTTGTATCCCTTACATGTATCAGGGGTATTTGATCATGTTGTTGCAACAACCGAGCAACCAAGCACTTCTTTGTGGCATTGCAGGTTGGGGCACATGAGCCAGAATGGAATGAAACTCTTATGCCATTTGGGTTATGTACTGCATTTGAGTTTCTCTGATTTTGAATTTTGTGAGCACTGTCTCTATGGGAAGCAGACTAAACCAGCCCATAAAAGAAGGGGAAAGAAAGAGTTTGAAAAGCTTGATCTGGTGCATTCAGATGTATGTGGTCCCATGCCTACACGGTCATTAGGCGGGGCTGAATACTATGTGACATTCATTGATGATGCAACTAGGAAAGTGTGGGCTTATGCTATAGCTCGGAAGAGTGATGTGTTCCAGGTATTTCAGAAATGGCTGGCCTTGGTTGAGAATCAGTCAGGTAAAACGCTTAAATGCCTACGGACTGACAATGGTGGAGAGTATCTCTCTCATGACTTTCAGCATTTCTGTGATACACATGGGATTAAGAGGGAGTTCACATCCCCTCGTACTCCAGAGCAAAATCCAATTGTAGAAAAGATGAACCGTACCATTCAAGAAAGGTTGCAATGCATGCTTTCCAATGCAAGTCTTTCTGGTGGTTTTTGGGCTGAGGCAATGAAGACTGCAGTACATGTGATCAATAGATCACCTAGTAAGAGTTTGGATGGTGGTATTCCTAAAGAGGCATGGAGTGGCAAGAAGCCCTCCTACTCTCATTTACGTATATTTGGGTGTGAGGCATATGCACATGTGCCAAAAGAGCTTCGAAAGAAGCTAGATCCTAAGTCTAGGAAATGCATCTTTCTGGGTTATGGTGAAAGTGGAGAGATGGGCTATCGTCTCTGGGATCCAGAAGCAAAGAAGATCATACGCAGCCATGATGTGGTCTTCAATGAGAAGAAGATGCATAAGGCACCCATGAGGGATGTGGAAATGAGGAGAATCACTTTCCAGGATGTGGATCCACCTGTATATGTTGATAGACAGCAAGCTGTCCATGCACCAAATGTGCAAGAAATAGTACCACCAAGTACTCCCGCAGGTATACAATCAAGGGTAGATGATGGATCATCTATTGGTGGAAATGATGAGCCAAATGTGGCTGATATGCAAGTGGGACAGCAAGCTGAAATGCCCTTGAGAAGATCATCTAGAGTGTCTAGACCGCCTGATAAGTTTGTTCCAGGGGTAGACTATTGATGCTTACTGATTGCGGGGAGCCTTCTTGCTACAGAGAGGCTATGATGCGCGAGGATCAACGCAAGTGGGAGTATGCTATGCAATCAGAGATTAGTTCACTTATGAAGAATAAGACTTGGGACTTGGTTTAAGCATTGCCATGTAAATGGGTCTACAAAATGAAGGTCACAGGTGATGATGTGCCTAGGTACAAGGCCCATTTGGTTGCTAAAGGGTTCAAGCAAGAGAAGGGCACCGTAATGCATCCAAATGGCCTATAAATCATCCACTGCAACCCAATGCATACCACGAATGAGCGCACACTGCTCAAACTACAACCAGAGTGATCTGCATAAGGTATGCTCAAGAAAACATAGTCCCACGGTAATGACTGCTACTGAAAATAGAACCTGAGATGCCTCAAAACATGAGCGCCATTGCATAATCGGACTCAGCAAGAAAATCTGCAAATATCTCTCTTCTGCTGGAACTCCAAAATCCCAACCGATGAGTGAGAAATGGGAGTCAACACTTATCCACTGCCATGTGGCATAAATCTAAGGTTTCAAAACCTTAGAATGAAAAATGCATAACAGAGAGACGAAATCGAATACACAGAGATCTATAACTCTGAAAATCCCCCACCGAATTATGCAAGAACTGACAGGTAGGGGTTTTTGGGCGTCCGGAACGCAATGGGACAGACGGTTTTGGAAACCGTGGTCTCAATCACTGGGTCCAACACACGGACTGAGAAACGTTTTTGGAAACAGAGCTGTTTGTAAACTCCACCGGAGTGCGAATGATGAGCAACATAGAAGTTTTAGGACCTCCTGAGTCCACCAGAACTGACAGATCTGCAAATGGTTGCTCCAAACTTGAGTTCCAACACCCAGGCAAAAAACGCAAAAACTGACACAGTGAGTCAGAATTCCAATGAAATGATCCCAGATTCAAGAATGAAGGTGTTTCCAAGCTCCTGAAGTGAAATGGACACCAAAAGCAAGCAATAGTTGCCTCTACAAGTCAATACGGAGTCTCTGTCATCGAATGGAACAGGGAAAAGCTCAAAAAATGACTTTTTTCTTTAAAAACACTTAACAGACTCTCAAAACCACTTCGCAAAACCAAAGTGACTTTTCCAAAGGTTCCTCCAAGGTCTCTGCACACTCGGATGCAAGTAAAGTCACCCACAAAGCTTCCCATAGAGCTTCTCCTTCCTCCCACAGAGCTGCTGAGCTTCCAAGCATTCACACACGCTCAGCTAGATCACCCGGGCTCTGATACCAGTTGAGAGTGCTCTTAACGGAAGCAAGAACGGAAGAAGGAGAAAGAGAGACAGAGAGCCACACAAGTTTTGGTGGGTGCAGAACCACCCTAATCTTCTTTTTCATTCATTTATATATGTGTTTGAGTATTGTACATAACCGGGGTAAAGGCACAGTGACCTTTAACCCCCACAAGCCTTGCCTCTGCCTCTGAGGGGAGCCCACTCAATGTCAGTCCACTGTCCTAGCCCACTCAATGTGAGTTCATTGTCCTAGCCCACTCAATGTGAGTTCATTGTCCTAGCCTAGTCCAAGCCGTAAAGGAGCTAGTTTGACCACTGTCCCACTAAGCCCACTCGATGTGAGTCCATTCTCCTAGCCCACTCGATGTGAGCCCACTGTCCTAGCATGATGCCATCCTGGTCCCAAATCTCTAGGTGGCAAATGAGGGACTATTACTTAAATTCCTCCCTACCACAAGGTCTAGCCTGAATGAGTCCTTCTACCAGTCTTTGCCAACCTAGGCAAGCCTTGCATTAGTGGAGCCCTTCCTCATAAAAGAGCCCTAAAAAAAGATCTAGCAATGGGACTGTTGCCACTGCCCTTGATGTGAGGGGTATTCTTGAGAAGCCCTTGCTACAAGAGAAGCTTCTAGGTCTCTACACTAGAAGTGAGACCTTGCACTACAAACTTGCCTAGGAGGGCTTTGCTCTGCATGTCTCCATCAATGATGCCCAAGCCACCTCGCACTTATGGCATCATCACATTCTGCCATGTAACTCTGGCTCTCGTATTCCTTGTGCCATTCGAGACAACCCATAAAAAGCAGCACACCAAATGCATGAGCTACCGCATGCAACCACTATGAAAGCACCAACAGGAACCTATGTACTAGGCTATGGCAAGAAGGACCTAGTTGGCCAATCAAGCTCTACCTCTACTAGGGAGAGATTGGTCGAGATTCAGTATAGAAACTTGTACCAGATCCTCTTGAGTATCAAGGCAACCTACTACTCTGCTGAAATGTCAATACCCACCTCACGGCCAAGGTATCTCATTGTCTTTCTCTGGAAAAAAAAGGTATCTCACTACCTGCCCCTGCAAAATCCACCAAAAGCCAAAGGCATCCCCTTGGTCTTGAACATCTTGGATCTCCTCTGTCCTTGTGAAAAAACTAGTAGATTCGATCCAATTGATTCGAGCGCCTGAGGCCTCACAACAGATAACTAAGGCACCCCTAACCATCTCAAGGCTCCAATCTTGAACCCTCCACATACATGGATAATCTACAAACTTTGAATCTAATAACTCCTAAAAACATCATCCCGATGAAGCATGTGGCATGAGAGTGCAAAAGTAGCCTTGTGCCTTAGCATTGAAAGAAAAAGGAAGGGGTCAAGGGGTAGCTCTATCATACCAACTAGAAGAGAAAAAAGGCATTTCTTGTGTGGCCTCCTATAAGCATATGATTAGAGATCCCTTCATCAAGAGTTAAGACCCCCCCTGATCCACCACCTGCTTGAAAAGCCCAATCTATGCATAGTCCCCTCCAAGAAGGACCACTCCACCTTGCCATAAGATTTCTCAAAGTCAAGGAGAAGGATGGAAAGAGGTTGTGATTCCTCCCAAGCCCAATCGATCACCTCCCAAAAGGTGAAGATGTTGTCCAGGATATTGCATTCTTGAACCAAAACAATTTGGATGTCATGAATGATGTTCGAGAGGTGGGGTCTCAACCACAAGCTCAAAAACTTGGCTAAGATCTTGTGTGTGGTATCCAAGAGGGTTAATGGTAGTCATTGGCAAATGTCTAACCTATCCCCCCACTTTGGGATCAAGAAAATCCAGCTCAAATTCAAGGACTGAGGAAGAGAACCAGAGTCAAAGATCTCTTGACAAGCTAGCCACAGTGGGGTGAGACTATGCTCCCAAAAGGTCCAAAAGAAGGCTAGGGTCAAGCCATCCTCCCTATGGCACTTCTATGGTGGGAGGGCCTTGAGGGCCTCCTAGAGTTCATTGTCTGTGAATAGTGCCTCTAACAATCTGCTCAAACTCACCTAGTCTCACAATGCTTCTTGGACAACAAGAACTGAGGGTGACTCCTCTTGTGAAAGGAAATCTATGGTCATCTCAAGGATGTCTTGAGGGTCCGTTTGCATCTATCCCTACTGATCACGCAACTACTAAAGCTGCATCCCAACTAATTGTGGCCAATGGCCTAGAAGAACTGCATAGTCTTCTTGTCTCCTTATTGGATCCATCTGATTCAAGAGGAGTGATGTGAAAACTTGGCTCACCAAACCACCATGGCCTGAAGCTCACTCCGGACAATCTCATATTGATCTATGAGCCAATGTGAGCCTAGATCCTACTCTCTAAGTCAGTCTATGGATGCTAAGTCTCATCTCAAAGCTCTCTCTCACTCTTGTAGAGCGTGTCTTCATCTAAGTGCCTGGGAATGTAGCTCCTTGCTGCTCCTCTACATGGCATTTGCAACCCAAGAAGCCCATCCATCCTTAGGCCCATCCTTCAGCTACTGCCAAATCTCAACTCTACTGCCTATTGAACCTCCTCATCTGTTGTTGAATCTCAGCTACTACCTATTGAAACCAAAATGCAAAACCCACCACTCCAACCTATTGCAAGGGACCATACCTCTAGGCCTCTCCCTAGAAGCAGGTGGTGGTAGCAAGTGAAGTTTGATGCCTAAAAAATGTGCTCTTGTATCAAGAGGAAATGCAGGCGGTGGCAACTAATGTTCAATGCTTAAAACATATGCTCTTGTATTAAGGGAAAATCCACTACCCTATGTACCAAAGCCCTCTGCAACTCATGGCAAAGTATTGAGATGTTGTGGCTGATTGCATGCACGATCGTCGAGCTCGTGCACATTTCAAACTCACCATGGTTTAACTCATGGGGAGGAGGACAGAGAGAACAAGGCTCATTTGGTGGGAGCCTACACAACAACCTCAAATCTCTATGACTTCAAAGGGGTCTTGGAAGGAGAGTAATTCGTATCTGTGTGCCTGCACACTAGGGGCATGACATGCTCCAAGCCAACCTTTTGTGCCCAATGCATCATGAAGGAGACATCAGCACCAAACCTCTCGATGTACTGCTGTAGAGTCTAAATAGGTAGCGTACACGATCTACACCTCTGGACCCAAGCATATCTCTAGTAGTATCATACCCGCACCTGCCTCTCTATAGTGAAGCCAAGTAGATAGACAGCTAAAGCACCATAGGTGAGCCACAGATCTATCCCTTGTAGGCCCATTTGCTACTCCATAATTCCCTACATCTTCTCTCCCATCATAGAGTCAAATAAACAATGGTGATTGTGAGGTTGAGCTCCTTGAACTTGTCCCACACCAAATTGATGTTCATCTGCTCCATCGGTTGGCTATCTTCTTCTTCTTTTGAGGGTTAGCTAACTCTCCACTAGTCTTTCATCCTTTGGTTTCTTCTCTTCTTGTTGGCCTGAGAGTGGTTCCTTTTGCTTTAGTTTTTGGCTGATCTTTGCCACAGTATTCTATTCTTCCCTCTATCTAAACTAGGGTTGCCTTGTCTTTTACAGTTCTGTCTTTTTGTGACCACCTTGGCATCCACTTCAATTACCACCACGTCTACTTGTGGTTTTCTTGATCATCATTCTAGCATGCTTTTGGTAGCATCTCGAGCTACTTCAACGTTTTCTTTGTGGTGCCCTTCCTTGCCATAGTAGTAGTAGTAGCATGGCATACTATTTGTTCTGGTTCTTTTGCCTTGACAAGCCTTCTTTGGCTCCTCACCATTAGTTTGACTTCATGCGCTCACTTGTTCTTGTTGTACCAAGTCTTTGGTGTTATGGCCTAAGCAATTGCAAATGTTGCAAAAACAACTCGATTGGCACTAGTTGGTTGTGTGGCCATTCGTTTTGCAATTGTGACACATACTTTTCCTTCTTTGAGTTGCCTTAGATGCCCATCTCCTATAGTAGCTTCTTGAGCTCCTTTTTTTTTCCTTAGCCACCAAATTTGTTCTCTTTGTCTTTGTTGCTCTCTGGTACATGGACAGTTGGTTTCTTACTTCTTTAGGGCTCTGTGTTCCTTTTTCTAATGCAATACCTCCGTTGGACATCACATCCTCATTAGGTGTATTATTTCTGTGTTGTGTAGGGTGGGTATATCCACACCACTCATTAACCAAGAATTACCATTTTGTCTTGAAGGTTGTTGAGCTGATTCGTGAGCACCTACATCCTTACTATACAAAATCATACATTTTTGCACCCTTTTGTTGGTGTAGATCGTTTGAGCTTCAACAATACATCCTTGTTGTTGAATTTAGGTTGGAATCTTTTCAAGAACGCCCCCTTCACCTCCCACTTCTCAAACCGCCCATTAGGGTACTAGTTGTACCATTTGATGGCCTTCTTGGTGAAGGTGGTAAAAAAGTCATGAGATGGATTTGCAAGATTGTCATCATCCTTAGGTAATTTTGAACATTGAAGTTTTGGAACTTCAACCGTATTTTGTGGTCCTCGTTCTTTGTTTGGGCTACCTGGTGAAGTGACATTGACTCATGCATCTATGTTCTTTCTATTACCTTTGTAGTCCCTTGTTTTGTTAGATCATCTTTCCTACCTTCTTTTGTTCTATCTATCATCCCTTCCATTTTCTCTTTTATCATCTCTCCATTATTCTTTTTGTTGTGCTCTTGTTTTGTCGTCGGCTCTTTCCATTTCAACCTCATCATTTGCTTGGTCTCATCTTCTTGTGAGGTTGATGAGGATCTGCTTCTTTGTCCTTTCTGAAGTCTAACTACCTGAGAGCCTTCCTTTAATTGTTTGAATTTGATGAGTTAAAAGCACATTTTTGGTAAGTTTTGTTCTATAGGTTGGGAAACTTGGATATCTAGGCAAAATTTCAAGAAAAAGCAACTTTAAAAGCATTCAATTTTGAAAAATTTTGGGCAGTAGCCTTGAAACCCCCCCTTGTTCCTTTAACACAAAAATGTTAATTTGCAAAAGTCTAAAAAGTATGGTTTTTGTAGTAAAAGAGCTTGTAATGAAAAATTGAAGGACTTAAATTTAATGAGAAGAATCACATGTTTTTTCTTTGGAGTAATGTAAGGGTTAATGTAAAAAAGAACCCTAAATCAATTGATGTAGATATTTGATTAAGTAAACCTAATCTTTATCCATGTGAATGCTAGAATTACATAGGCAAGAAATGGAAGCTAAGGGCACCATGTGGTGAGATTACACTAAATGTTGCAGAGTGTGGACTACGTGTTGAGCAATTAGTTTAACAAGAACCCACAAATGAGCTATTAAAAAGAAGACGATATATCTTCACATTGTCAAATTTTCTTGTTTAATAGAATTGCTAATTGAATTCATAGTACCTCAACCAAACGTAGCTTAAAGAGAAAAGTAATTCTTGACCACAAACGCATGAAATTTCCATTTTGAGCAATTAGTTTCACAAATGAGCTATTAAAAAGAAGACGATATATCTTCACATTGTCAAATTTTCTTGTTTAATAGAATTGCTAATTGAATTCATAGTACCTCAACCAAACGTAGCTTAAAGAGAAAAGTAATTCTTGACCACAAACGCATGAAATTTCCATTTTTCAAAGCAACAAGACCAACTTAGGTTCAAGTCTTACACATAACATGATCAAAACATTGTCCTCATGGTGTGATAAAACACATGGGAACACTAAAGGTAGATGTGAGGGATACAACCAGATGAGTGTCATGATGTTACAAAGATAAGGCTAGAGAGTGATAGGTGTGGACTACGTGTTGAGCAATTAGTTTAACAGGAACCCACAAATGAGCTATTAAAAAGAAGACGATATATCTTCACATTGTCAAATTTTCTGGTTTAATAGAATTGCTAATTGAATTCATAGTACCTCAACCAAACGTAGCTTAAAGAGAAAAGTAATTCTTGACCACAAGCGCATGAAATTTCCATTTTTCAAAGCAACAAGACCAACTTAGGTTCAAGTCTTACACATAACACGATCAAAACATTGTCCTCATGGTGTGATAAAACACATGGGAACACTAAAGGTAGATGTGAGGGATACAACCAGATGGGTGTCATGATGTTACAAAGATAAGGCTAGAGAGTGATAGGTAATGGCTTGAGAGTAAGGAGTGGCAAAGATGAAAAGCTCTAATGCAAGGGGCATTATCAATAGGAGGTACCTCTTATTGGCTAAAAAGCTAAAGGGCAACCATATTGTAGACTTTTAATAGGGTGCTCGTCTTAAGTGCCAACCTTTAGAAGCCATTGTCATCATTGTAGACTTTTGGATAGGGTGCTCTCTTTGGTGTCAACATTTAGAATGAATTGTCATCATTGAGGAATGAAATAGTGAAGGTGAAAATCAATAAAGGGGCTTTCCACATTGATCATAACGATTACTGAACTTGTGCTTTGCATAGGCAAAGACTTGCTAGAATCAAGGAAACAGATCAACCAAAAAGTAATTGAGAAATGGCCAAGGCCAAAACAAATGCATGTTTTAAACACTCAAAGCTACTTTTGGCACATGCATTGACCGATTCTTAAATTGCAAAACAATTCACCTTGCGTCCTCTTCAAGATTTCATTTACTCATGATGCGAGCCGTCAATCGTCAGAAACTTGGATTGGCTTTTGAAATTCTGGCTAAGTCTTAACCCATAGCTCTGAGACCTTCCATCTCCTCCTTCCTCCCAAAGCTGAATTTCCGTCTCCTCCATTTTACTGACCTTCTATCTCCTCCTTTCTCCCAAAGGTGCCTCTTGTCTTTCCACCTTCTCCCCACTCAAAGCATGCCTCTTGTCTTTCCACCTCCTCCCCTCTCCAAGCCTCCATCCAAGAGCTCCTTCTTTGTGACACATGGTAGGCTCTTCTCCTCCAAGTTGCCACATGTCCTCTCTTTTTTCCCCTCTTAATCGTGGCTAATAGGTTAAAGAAGATGTTACCAACCACCTTTGCATATATGTGCTTAGCGCAAGTAGTTTTTTTCAACTTTTAGTCCTTGCTACCCCACAGTAACGTTTGAGAGTTGGATTTAAGATGTGAAAAGCCTCTCCTAGATGCAATATGTATGATGTATGATGACAGAGGGAATTGGTGCCCTCCTCTATACTCACATTGTAACCTTGTACGTGGTGAGAAAGACACATTATTTGTGATTGGAGAGGGATGATGGCTTTCTTGGATGAAAATCGGTGAGCCAAGGGTAAGGCATGTTTACCAAGGCCTTTCAATTGTTAGGGACAAAAAATGCTATGTTGACTTGTGGGTGAAGGTGATGAGATTTTTATATGAATCATTGTTTGATTCATTTGCCTCCTTATGCACCCGTGTCCTCGCCATAAGAGAACCAACTAGGAGGTGCCAACTCTAGTGTCTTTCTACATCACACCCATGTCCTTACACATATTTAATAAATCCATTGTGCCAAAGGTATCGAGTAAATGTAGGCTTATAGCCGTTCTTCTGTCATGCAGCTCATCTAGGCATCCTCAACTTGGCATGCCACCCTAAGTAGGTGTAGTCCATTCTCTCCCATTTTGAATGATGTTGACTCCTTACACCTTCTTGACTCATGGGAGCTTCATCATCATGCTTAACATCACCCCAAAGTAGTGGAGTTGGTAAGATTGGGACTCCTCCAAGCACATGTTGGACAACCCTTTTTTGTTTGAAAAGGTTTGATGTCTGCATACACGTGAAGGCTCATTGAGAGAGTTGAAAAAATGGGAGGTTATAGATAGTGTAGGAATCGACTCCGGGAGTCCATTCCCGAGAGGAAACCGAGGCCACTTGCCGATCGGTGGGAGCTGATTGCCTCGATTTCTCATCATAAATGATTGATTCTCGACCGTCGACGGCTATGGGGAGGGGTGTCGATGATGTGGTTGATAGCGATTGGGTGGTTTTTCATCGGGGTGCCTCAAAAGTCTTCCACTTGCTTGACTTAGTGTTGAATCGTAGCCCAGATCTAAGCCTGCAAAGAGGCGCCTTTTGCGAGTCGTTAGATTTGGGCTAAGATCCAAAGGCCATGATTTGTTGCGGGGTTAGCGCTTGCAAGAGAGTAATGGCAGGGATAACCTTGGATAGTCAGTGGCCCCATAGATTAGCCAGTAAGTTCTTGATTACGAAGGGCTGGGATCGAACAACGATCACGATCTACGCAACGATGAGTACGGTGGCCGCGGAGTCAAGGTGGAGATAGCTTGGGCACATGGTATGTCTTCCGTTCTATTTCCGATTCAAGGTACCTACCGGATTTACGGGCACATGCATGCCTGAAGTATTCTGGACCTTGCCAAACCTTGTCGGATATAGGGGCACATGCTCAAGGAGTGTTCTATGAGGTTGAGATCCTTGCTGACCCTTACTTGCCTGTGTAGTCCGATTGCAAGGGTCAGGCAGGGTTTGGCCTCGGCCACCTCAGCTCTAACCTGTTTGAAGGGGGGCGAAGCGTATGTAGACCGTAAAGTTGACGATGTCTAGCGGGGCAGCTCGGTCATCGTCTCTCCAAAGAGCGTACGCAGGCGAGGTTGGAAAGCCTGTTAGCTTTGACGATGTATAACGCGATTAGATCTCCTCGTCTCCCAAGTGCAAGCTTTCCATGGACGTAACCTTCAGTGCTGCCGCCGTCATCGCACAGAGGAGGACGAGGACGAGCACCAGGACCACCCTGCATGACGCTCCCAATTCCTTCATCCTAGCACCTCCCCTTCCCCCTCCTCGACGTCTCTCCCACATGCCCATGGACAATGCCCTCCCTCCCTCCTCTCCCCCTTCCTTCCCTCCCTCCTCTCCCCCTTCCTGGGCCTCCCACACCAGCAAACGTCTCGCCACGCTCGCCTTCCGAGCTCGTAACGTCTGCCCCCACAACTCCCACATGGCTCACCTCCTCCTTTCCCCTTTCGCTTCCTACCTCTTCGAGGTCGCAGCGGTTTTCAAGGAGATGGAGCGAGAAGCAGAGATATGCGGTGCCCGCCTCGCCACTTCCAAGACCGGTAAGATGGACGCGGAATTGAAGAGGGTGGAGCAGCTTATCGATGACTATTATGGCAGATGCAATTTGTATCTGCTCATGTGCTGTCCGGAGCTCATAGCACAGCTCAAAGCGACATCTTCCGACCTTAAGCCGGTTCTGGATTCCTTTTTACAAGAGGGGGGACGGTCCAAATCCTTCAAGCAGCGCCTTGCCACTGCCAGCCAATCGCTGGATGAAGGAAGCTTGAAGCTAGGGCCAAAGGAACAGATTCTGCACGACTCGTTGGAACAAGGTGTTCTCGACTCCATCGTTACTGACTCGTCCCTTACAACCAAGCTCGCTAGACAGATCGCCGAGTGCTTGGGCACTTCCTTGGAAAGCGAGGTCTTCACCAACGAGCTTGCTAAATTAAAGACGGAAAAGCCTAGCGCCGAGGTGCGGAGAGGGAAGGCTCATGCTTTGTATCTAGAGCAGTTCATCGTCTTATTGGACAAGGCTATCGCTGCGACTATCAAACCGGCCGAAAAAGAAGCGCCGGTAATCTTTATCCCGCCTTCCCCTGCAGTGAGGGATACATTGATTCTTCCACTGCAATCTTTCATTTGCCCTATTACCAAGGACGTGATGCGAGACCCTGTTCAAATCGCGTCTGGTCAAACATACGAACGATCTGCCATCGAGAGATGGTTTGCGGAAGGTCACACCAGATGTCCTACTGGGGTAGAACTCTTGAACACCAAAATGAAATCGAATATAGCCTTGCGTCAGTCGATTGCCGAGTGGAAGGAGAGAAACAATGAGATTCGGTTGGATCTGGCGAGCGAAACCATCCGCCACTCCGACAAAGATCAGCAGCTGAAGGCATTGCAGGATCTCGAGGCGCTTTGCGAGGAGGATACTCTCAATAAGTACAAGATTGCATCCAAGAACTTGATGCCTGTACTTGTGCACATGGCGGAGTCGACGGATCTCGAGCTGCGAAAGAAAGCCTTCTCTACGCTGGGGCTTCTGGCGAAGGACAATGCCGAGTGTCAGGTGCACCCCAACCACATACGTCTCGTGGTTTTGTAAACAAAAATTTGTAGGTTTTAATACCCTTGGAAATTTTGAATTTCACCCAACGTGAAACCCTGTGTACCCAAGGCTCAAAACCAGGTTCTTTCTTGTAAACTCTGGGCACTGCGATCTTCTGAGAGTTGTTTGGGCCTGTGGCAGGAAATTATGGTCAAAGAGAAAGTGATCGATGTAATCGTGAGGTGTCTGGCCCGGCAATACGATGAGGTTGCGCAATGCGTCCATCTGATGCGGACTCTGACAGGGAAGCCGGAGATTGCAGAGAAGATCAGCCGGGCCCCAAGTGCAGTCTTGTTCCTGGTGACGCTCATGCAGGAACAAGAATGTGCGGAGAACGTGAAGGCGATTTTGGAGAACTTGCCCACTTCCGACGAGAATGTTGTCATCATGGCAGAGGCAAATATCATGAAGCCCCTCATCTCCCGCCTTAACGAAGGTACTATAACCCTCCGCCCTTGTTTCATTATTTCTCAATCTGCTAGGGACAGATTCCACAACACTATTTACCACTCGCTTAATTCTTATAGTTTTGATAGAAAGCATGCTGGCATGGCCTATTGCAACTTCTGTGATGTGTGATCCACACATGAGATAATTATCAGCTTATAGTCAGATGCAGTCTATTATTGAGCTGCATCACCTGATACTACATACATACTTGGCTTATAGGCAAATGCAGTCAGTCTATTATTGAGTTGTGCTCCCACATGGTACCGAACCATAATCAAATGTACCGATGTCCAAATCTCTACCAGGTCGAGCTTTGTTAGTATACCATTCTGTAATTCCAATTAGTAAAAAATGATGTCTGACATTTGAAATTAAGTAGCATCTTCTATTTGCTTAGACGAGGCTTCCATCCAAGGCCATACACTGCTGCATCACATATATGTCTCATCAAACACAAGGAGCCATCTCTCATCCAACTCGAAATAGCTCGTCATAAAAATGCGTTTCTTTGATTTAAGATGCTTGAATAACGTTCTGGTGAGGTGCAGTCCTTTCTTGAAGCCCACCCTAGTAAAAATTCAGTTTCAAGATCTAGGGAAAGCAAAGAGCTTTATATGTTGTGTTACCAAGTAGGTCCAAGTTTTCTGCTCCTCTTCAAAGTATCTTTAACCTATTAACCACGGACACCCAAAAAAAAAAGAGAGGACACGTGGCAGCTTGGAGGAGAAGAGCATGCCACGTGTCACAAAGAAGGAGCTCTTGGATGGAGGCTTGGAGGGGGGGAGGAGGTGGAAAGACAAGAGGCAGCTTTAGGGGCAAGGAGGAGATAGAAGGTCAATGGAATGGAGGAGATGGAAGGTCACCTTCGGGAGGAAGGAGGAGATGGAAGGTCTCAGAGCCATGGGTTAAGACTTAGCCAAAATTGCAAAATCCAATCCAAGTATGCAAGGTGAATTGATTAGCAATTTGAGAATCAAAGATCCACCTTCAGATGGGGAGTGGTTGAGGATGGTCATGCATCTTTGCCCGTGCTTTGCACGGGTTCATCAGTACTAGTGCAACCAAGGCTATTCGAGTCTATCAGCATCTAATGGTTAGGTGCAAATTTCTATTATAAAATTCCAACCAAATGTGCTGCGGTGAATCGTTTGCTTGTAACCTATATGGTAGTAGTGTACATGGCGAAGCTTTATTTTCTCGCATGGTAGCACTGATGTCCATATGGTTGCCCAATTCAATGCCAGCATGCATTGTCTACATGTTAGGTGGTAGCTATCTGGCATGAACATTATCCCAAGCATTTTAAACCAAAGGAATGCAATATTTGCATCGTAACACAATCTGTCAGCTCCTACTTTCTGATAAGTCATGCACAAGGTATGGGCGTGACCTTCAATGAAGCCCAGTTCAACCAAATAAAATAGATGATACTGCTTAGTTTCACGTGTAACATTAGTTAATTTTTACAAACTCACAAACATTGAACTATATTTGTTCTTAAATCCTGTACATCAACAGAAAATGAAGAGCTTTCGGCATTAGTACACATTTAAATATTTCTGAGGGCCATGAGCAATTATTATTGTAGGCACTTATAGCCATGTGGAGCATAGAGATATCCTGAACAAACACCAAACATACTGCATTCGATTCTAATCCATGGTCACATGTGGAGAAGTATATAGGAAAATGCAAATCTGAGCTCTTCGAGTTCCTTGAAGAGGTGAAGTCATATCAAGCTTTGCTACCAATGTCTTTGCAGGTTAGCAAGTTGGCCTGCAGTTCTGTAATCACAAGTGTGACATATAATCAATTCGTGAAATCCTAAAAGAGTCAAAGCATATAGGCGTTCATAATATGTGGCATTCTCATCCCCCTCTGTAGATCTTGGGTATATATCCTAAGTCACGTGTATGTATTACAGTAGATAAAAGTAACACTACTGTAAAGTGTTTGCTCTGCCAACACATGCAACTTCCATTCACAGTCGTGGCATTCCTGGATAGTTTTGATAAATCCCGCATGCCAAGGCCGCACCCTTCCACAGTAGTCCATTCTGCAGATGAATTTGCATGCTCAGGTGTCATGGATTTCAAAGGGAAAAGGTTTGATAGAAGATCTTGAAGTAGCAGCAGACAAACCATAGCTCACTCTTTAAAAGCCTGAGTTTCAGTGCTGGAACGCTAAGTTTTGCAGTTGCAGATAACGGGGGAAAATAGTAATAACTTCTGTTGCTGACATTGTCCTGGACTTGGGAGCGGTAGCTCTGTTTTCTTATTATGACTGCAAAACCCATGGCACATGATCACATGTGGAAAAACATATGATTACACAGATTGGAATAAAGAGGAAAATGCAAATCTGTGCTCTTTGAGTTCCTTAAAGAGGTGAACTGGCATATATCAAGCTCTGCTACCAAGGCCTTGACAGGGAAGAGAGAGAATTAAAGTAAGGGGTGGGTTAGCAAGTTGGCCTTGAGTTCTGAAAACACAGGTGTGACATATAACCAACTTGTGACATCTTAAAAGAGTCAAAGCATATACATGTACATGATATGCGCCATTCATGTCCCTCTCTGAGATGGGTAGATCTCCCAAGTCATGCTAATGTATCACAGTAGATGAGCGTAACAATATGTAAAGCGTTTGCTCTGCCAACACATTCAACTTACTTTCACAGTTGTAGCGTTCCTGGATAAGTTGTGATAAATCCCACATGCCAAGGCTTCATCCTTTCACACCACAGCAGTACTCCATTCAGCAGATGAATTTGCGCGCCAAGTTATTATAGATCTCAAAGGGAGATTATGAACAGAGGACAGAAGATCTTGAAGTACCAGCAAACAAACCATGCTCTTTAAAAAGTCGGAGTGTTTGGTGCTGGAGTGTTGTGCTTTGAAGTTGCTGGGAAAAATAGTCGTAACTTCTGTTGCTAACATTGTCCTATACTTGGAAGCTGGAGCTTTGTTTTCTTATTACTAGTGCAAAACTCGTGGTGTACCACAGAGAAAAGCCATGACAATGGCAAAGGATTGGATGCCAGGATCTTGCTGTAACCTGACTTGAAACAGAGACTACTATCTCATTGGGAAAAAAAACAGAGACTACTACCAGGAAGTAACGCATGAGAGACAGATTGCGCGATGTGAGACACAGGAAGGCATGAGGATGGACGCTGTGGATATCAGGACTTGATTTCAATCGGAACTGATTTCGATGTAATGACCCACATTCATCAGATTATATTTAGGGCCTATGTTCTGTAAATGGTCATAAAACCACACTATCTCATTAATAGTTAATAGATATTGAGCTAAGCAGACAGAGCCACCACCTGCTGCGTGAGTTTAAACTTGGGTGGATTATTTCTTTGCTATGATTTGAATTCTGTCTGACAGCCGAAAAGGTGGGGCTTCGTTGAAGTCTCTTTCAATTGTTATGTCTGCAATGCGAAAAAGGAACCTATTAACATTTACTAGTATTGGTTTGATTGTTCATTACGACATACAAATCTATGAATCCCATAGGAAATATGCCCGACATATGTTCAATTGCCTGAGATGCAACTAACAGATATAGAAATGGAAATCAGAATTTTCAAGTGTGTTCAAGTTGTGGGCTGATTTGAAGAGAAATTTACTCACGGACGGTTGGTTTTGGCAGGTGAGAGCGCGTCCAAGGTGTTGATGGCCAAGACCCTAGCAAGGTTGCACATGCCGGAATCGAGCAAGGCGGTGGCAGCCACCGAGGAGACGGTGCAAACGCTTGCGGAGATGGTGGAAAGCGGCAGGGACGACGAGCGGGAGGCGGGTGTGGCTGCTCTGGAGAACCTCTCCACGGTGGCTACAGCCCGGCTCTGCCTGCAGGAAGCGGGGGCGGTGGCGGCTCTGCTCAAGCTTCTCAAAGGCGTCCGCCTCTCGGAGGCGCTCAAACGAGGAAGCGCTGCCATTCTCGCCAACATTTTGGCGGCAGACGACTGGAACATGGGCGACGCTCAACTGGACGAAGTCATCTGCACATTCTTTCAACTCATGGTGTCCACCGTTCCGCTGGCGGTGCGGCTGCCCTTGCTCCAGGGCCTTCTTGGCCTCGCCCGTGGCAGCTCCGACGCTGCATGCCAAAAGATGATCGACTGCGACGCCTTCACTTGCCTGCTTCGCCTCCTCCTCCACTCTGGTGGCGACGCCTCTTCCACCTCTTCTTTCGACCGCCTCTGCCTCGACCTCCTCGCCTCCCTCTCATCCCGCTTCCGCAACGAGGCCGCCCAAGCTGCCCTCACTTTACCTGCCGCGCTCTCTCGCCTCGCCGAGATCGTGAAGGACCCGCGCCGCCCGCTTGAGGTCCAGCCTGCTATTGCCTTCCTCGCCGGCCTCCCAGTCACAGACGCCCAGATCACGAAACTGCTGCTCCAAACCGATGTCGCCCCGGCGCTGATGAAGCATCTCTCGAACCCGAACAACGAAGCGCTAGCGGAGGCGGCCGCCGGCGCGTTGCTGCGCTTCACGTTGCCGGAGGATACGGCGATGCAGCAGCGGCTGGCGAGCGGGGGGTTGATACAAATGTACGTGAGGGTACTAGAGTCGGGGGGGAGGGCGGCGAAGGAGAGGGCGGCGAGGGCGCTGGCGAACTTCTCGGCGAGCTCGGATAGGCTGAGCGAGCGGGTGGAGAGGGTAGGGGGCGGGGGGCGGTGTTGGGGGGGGTGTGTGGGGCGGAGGCACGCAGCCAATGCATGCAAGGTGCACGGGGCCAAATGCACCGTGGAGACCACACTCTGTTTGGTGCAAGCCAAGGCAATCGCGGGCATCGTGGCGGCGCTCAAAGAGGAAGCGTCCGATGGTGCTTGCGTAGCGGCGTGTTTGATGGCGTTGATGACATTGGGGGAGACCGAGGAGGCATGTGGCGCCATAGAGCAGGAGCGCGGCGTTGGGCCTATTATCAATTTGATGAGCAGCCCTTCTCCTCGAGTGCAAGAGCTTGCCGCTCGGCTTTGTGAGCGCTTCTTCAACATCCCGCATTATCGCGCTTTGTATGCCGCACAAGCCCAAATGCACATCATCACCCTCGCCCAAAAGGGTTCTCCCACCGCTCGCCACCTCGCTGGCTGCCTCCTCCGCCAGCTTGAGCTCCTCCACAGCCAATCCAACTATTTTGGTTTCTCATCCTCCGTCTAAACTGGATTTATTTTCCAATAATACCACTTTGTGTCATTCACCAAAGACTAAGTATTTTTTGGCTTTCATAGTTTGGTTGTGCTTTTTGTAATCTTAGAATGTAGAGTTTTCCTCAACCTCATAGATCCCACTAAGAAAAGCCAAGGTATGTCCCCTTAGCAAAGAAACTAGATTTGAGACAGGCAGCCTTTCCATTGTGAAGCACGTAACTATTAACTCGAAATTGAAGTTAAATCCTAGCATTGTATCAAATTTTTAAAGAGAAAAAGCCAATGATT